>NC_041220.1:101748342-101805096 GCF_002837175.3 Physeter macrocephalus
GTTGGAAGATTTTTAATCACAGTTTCAATTTCATTTCTTGTGATTGGTCTGTTCATATTTTCTATTTCTTCCTGGTTCAGTCTTGGAAGGTTATGTGTTTCTAAGAATTTTTCCATTTCTTCCAGGTTGTCCATTTTATTAGCATAGAGTTGCTTATAGTAGTCTCTTAGGATGTTTTGTATTTCTGCAGTTTCTGTTGTAACTTCTCCTTTTTCATTTCTAATTTTATTAATTTGAGTCCTCTCCCTCTTTTTTTTCTTGATGAGTCTGGCTAATGGTTTATCAATTTTGTTTATCTTGTCAAAGAACCAGTTTTTAGTTTTATTGATCTTTGCTATTGTTTTCTTTGTTTCTATTTCATTTATTTCTGTCCTGATCTTTATGACTTCTTTCCTTTTGCTAACTTTGGGTTTTGTTTGTTCTTCTTTCTCTAGTTCCTATGGTGTAAGATTAGATTGTTTATTTGAGATTTTTCTTGTTTCTTGAGGTAGGATTGTATTACTACACACTTTCCTCTTAGAACTGCTTTTGCTGCATACCATAGGTTTTGCATTTTTGTGTATTCATTGTCATTTGTCTCTAGGTATTCCTTGATTTCCTCTTTGAGTTCTTCAGTGAACTCTTGGTTATTTAGTAATGTATTGTTTAGCCTCCATGTGTTTGTGTTTTTTTATGTTTTTTTCCCTGTAATTTATTTCTAATCTCATAGCGTTGTGGTCGGAAAGGTGCTTGATATGATTTCAATTTTCTTAAATTTACTGAGGCTTGATTGTGATCCAAGATGTGCTCTATCCTGGAGAATGTTCCATGTGGACTTGAGAAGAAAGTGTAATCCGCTGTGTTTGGATGGAATGTTCTATAAATATTAATTAAATCTATCTGGTCTATTGTGTCATTTAAAGCTTGTGTTTCCTTGAAAGATTGGGATTGACATATATACACTAATATGTATAAAATAGGTAACTAATAAGAACCTGCTGTATAAAAAATAAATTAAATTAAATTTTTAAAAAAGTTTGTCTTTCCTTATTAATTTTCTGCTTGGATGATCTGTCTATTGGTGCAAGTGAGGTGTTAAACTCCCCCACTATTATTGTGTTGTTGTCGATTTCCTCTTTTAAATGTTAGCATTTGCCTTATGTATTGAGGTGCTCCTATGTTGGGTGCATATATAATTAGAATTGTTATATACTCTTTTTGGATTTATCCCTTGATCATTATGTAGTGTCCTTCCTTCTCCCTTGTAACAGTCTTTATTTTAAAGTCTATTTTATCTGACATGAGTATTGTTCCTCCAGCTTTCTTTAGATTTCCATTTGCATGGAATATCTTTTTCCATCCCCTCACTTTCAGTCTGTATGTGTCCCTAGGTTTGAAGTGGGTCTCTTGTAGACAGCATGTATATGGGTCTTGTCTTTGTATCCATTCAGCAAGCCTGTGTCTTTTGGTTGGAGCATTTAATCCATTCACATTTAAGGTAATTATCGATATGTACATTCCTATTACCATTTTCTTAATTGTTTTGGGTTTGTTTTTGAAGGTCCTTTCCTTCTCTTGTGTTTCCTCCCTAGAGAACTTCCTTTAACATTCGTTGTAGAGCTGGTTTGGTGTTGCTGAATTCTCTTAGCTTTTGCTTGTCTGTAAAGCTTTTGATTTTTCTGTGGAATCTGAGTGAGATCCTTGTCAGGTAGAGTAATCTTGGTTGTAGGTTCTTCCCTTTCATCACTTTAAATATGTCATGCCACTCCCTTCTGGTTTGTAGAGTTTCTCCTGAGAAATCAGTTGTTAACCTTATGGGAGTTCCCTTCTATGTTATTTGTCATTTTTCCCTTGTTACTTTTAATAATTTTTCTCTGTATTTAATTTTTGTCAGTTTGATTACTATGTGTCTCGGTGTGTTTCTCCTTCAGTTTTTCCTGCCTTGGACTCTCTCCACTTCCTGGATTTGGGTGGCTATTTCCTTTCCCACGTCAGGGAAATTTTTGACTATAATCTCTTCAAATATTTTCTCAGGTCCTTTCTCTCTCTCCTCCTTCTGAGACTCCTATAATGTGAATGTTGGTGCATTTAATGTTGTCCCAGAGGTCTCTTAGTCTGTCTTCATTTCTTTTCATTCTTTTTCTTTATTCTGTTCCATGGCAGTGAATTCCACCCTTCTGTCTTCCAGGTCATTTCTCTGTTCTTCTGCCTCAGATATTCTGCTATTGATTCCTTCTTGTGTATCTTTCATTTCAGTTACTGTATTGTTCATCTCTATTTTTTTGTTCTTTAATTATTCTCAGTCTTTGTTAAACATTTCTTGCATCTCCTTGATCTTTGCCTCCATTCTTTTTCTGAGGTCCTGGATCATCTTCACTATCATTATTCTGAGTTCTTTTTCTGGAATGTTGCCTATCTCCACTTCATTTAGTTGTTGTTCTGGGGTTTTATCTTGTTCTTTCATCTGGTACAAAGTCCTCTGCCTTTTCATTTTGTCTATCTTTCTGTGAATTTTGTTTTCGTTCCACAGGCTGCAGGATTGTAGTTGTTATTGCTTCTGCTATCTGCCCTCTGGTGGATGAAGCTATCTAAGAGGCTTGTGCAAGTTTCCTGATGGGAGGGACTGGTGGTGGGTAGAGCTTGGGGTTGCTCTGGTGGGCTGAGCTCTTTAAAACTTTAATCTGCTTGTCTGCTGATGAGTGGGACTGGGTTCCCTGCCTGTTGGTTTGTTGGCCTGAGGCGACTTGGCACTGGAGCCTTCCCGACTCTTTGGTGGGGCTAATGGTGGACTCTGGGAGGGCTCACGCCAAGGAGTACTTCTCAGGACATCTGCTGACAGTGTCTTTGTCCCGTGGTGAGCCACAGCCACCCTCCGCCTCTGCAGGAGACCCTCCAACACTAGCAGGTAGGTCTGGTTCAGTCTCCTATGGGGTCACTGCTCCTTCCCCCTGGGTCCTCATGTGCACATTATTTTGTGTGTACCCTCCAAGAGTAGAGTCTCTGTTTCCCCCAGTCCTGTTGAAGTCCTGCAATCAAATCCTGCTAGCCTTCAAAGTCTGATTCTCTGGGAATTCCTCCTCCTCTTGCTGGACTGCCAGGTTGCAAAGCCTGAGGTGGGGCTCAGAACCTTTACTCCAGCGGGTGCACTTCTGTGGTATAATTGTGCTCCACTTTGTGAGTCACCCACCCAGCAGTTATTGGGTTTGTTTTTATTGTGATTGTGCCCCTCCTATCTTCTCCTTGTGGCTTCTCCTTTGTCTTTGGATGTGGGGAATTATTTTGGTGAGTTCCAGTGTCTTCCTGTCGATGATTGTTCAGCAATTAGTTGTGATTTCAGTGGTCTCGTAAGAGGAAGTGAGCACACGTCCTTCTAGTCTGTCATCTTGAACCAATCCTCTCTTTCTGATTTCTGATTCAGTTAAATTTGGCTCTTTGACACTGTTTTGGGAAGCTAAGGATCCCTTCTCATAAGAAAAGCTGCTTCTTATAGGAGAAATTAATGCATAGGTCTTCTGAAGGTCACATGGAATCATATCATGCCTTTGCAGGAGAATTCTAGGGGGGCCAGAGTTACCAGATATAACACTTAAAAATACAAGGCACCTGGTTAAGTGTTTGGGACATCCTTATACTAAATAACTATTTGTTGTGCTATGTGAAATTCAATTTGATTTGACATCCGGAATATAATCTGAATTTTGTGCCTAGGAGGAGTCATGTGGATAAGAACTTCTTGTGTGTGTGCCTATCTTTATATATCGATGTATATCTATCCTGGGTTCTGATGATCTCGCCTACCAACCATCTGATTATTTTTTTGCCAATAATCTGACCACTGGAACACTTCAGGCAGCTGTACTTTAATTTTAGTTCTGAATACAGTTGGTTCTCAGTATCCATATGGGGTTGTTTCCAGGTCCCCCAAGGATACCAAAATCCCTGGATGCTCCAGTCCCTTCCAGTCAGCTTGCGGTATCCTCGGAAGCAGAATGGGTATACCCAGGGATGACTGCACAGTAAGACCTGGGTGTTTTCTGTAGAAAATCCCTGCAACTCCCTGTCATTGTTTCAGAGTAATTTCAATAATAACAGGGACACACTGCAGTGCAGAGAATGTTATCTGAAGTTGTGGTAGGGAGAGATTATAGCGACAGCTTTTTCCTATTATTTCAGCCAAGGCAGCATCTCACATGCAATCTTGTAAAAGATAGCACTGTAATTTAAGAGCATCTCTGCAACCTCTTAGAATTTATGATTTTTCTACTTTCAGTGTTTTCAGATCATTTCTTGGAATTCTGACCAGGTTGAGCAAGGTTTTGCTTCAAAAAATCCTGCCACCTCTGTGATGGCACTGGAGCAAAGCCACGATTCAGTCTTCTTCATATGGCTGCTCATAAACGTCTTTGCTATCCAATAAATGCATCGGTTCTAAATGACTTCATACTGTGGTTAACCCATTGAGTTTATGGTTCCTGACTCAATAAAAACTCAATAAAATGATGTCAATTCAAGTCTCATTTCCTTCCCTGTTCATGTTAGGGTGGGATAACTTAAAATATATATAAACTAGGGTTATTTTGTTTTATTCTTGCTTTGAAGAATCCTCTGGAATATGCTTGCAAATGTGCCACCAGAAAACTTTAAGAATGATGTTGGTGCATACTTCAACCTACAGTGTTGAGGTTGTTTTCTTCTCTTAGACTTTTTTTTTTCTGTAATCCTTTGGGAGTGTAATAATGTACAACTACACTGAATATCCAAGAGCTTATATAAAAAAGTTTTATGTAAAATATGTTTATTATAAAAATTGAAATTCAAGATGTAGAAATTTTTTTTAAGATGTAGAAATTTAAAAGCCTCTATCAATAACTAATTTTTATCCAGACTTTTTCTATACACACATGCAAAGATATTTTTAAAATGAGATAATCACTGAGAATGTTTTTAGTAATCTTTGTTTTGTTAATATTTCATAAACATCTTATTGTGCCAATGCATTTCCATCCTCATCACTTTTAATGACACTGTATATATTCTATTGGATGAATGTATCACAGCTCATTTAAACATTATTCTCTTAACAGACACTTAGGCTATTTCCCAGTTTTCTATATTATGAACTTTGCTGCAAAGATTTTCTTGTAATTAAATCTTTGCACACATTACTAATTATTTTCTTGTAATACATTCTTAGAAGTTGGAGACTTTGTGATTTTTGTATCCTAGACAAAACAGCAAAGAAATATGTTGGCTATAGTGAGAGGGATTTGGGTGAGGGTAGAGTTTCTGACTGCTTCTCGCGTTCTTTCAGGACAGTGTACAGTTCAACTAGGGGTTCTCAGAAGGGAGCAAATATCTTACCTGAAATGGTGAACAGCCATGTGGTTATGTCTGTAAAAAAAAAAAAAAAAAAAAAAAAAAAGTCATTTGGAAAATGGTTGTTGGCAAACAGGTAGATTGTGGGGACTGAGTAGAGTCTGCCACCATGAACATGTGGAACAGAAGTTCTCAGCTGGGGACAGTTTTGACCCCAGGGGACATTTGGCAATGTCTGGAGATATTGTTGATTGTCACCACTGGAAGGGATTGCTCCTGGCACCTCCAGCATAGAGGCCAGGGATGCTGCTACACATCCTAGAATGCTGAGGACAGACCCACAGAACTATGAATTATCTGTCCCCAAGTGTCAATATGGCTGAGGTTGGGAAACCCTGATATAGAGCAGAAAGAAAAGGTGTGTCAATGTCACTGTGTCTCTTGGAAACCATGACAAAGCATTTAAGCAATCCTCATGGCAAATTTTATGTTTTTTTTTTTTTTAAATTGTCTTCTCCAAAGGACTCTTCAGTTACCTAGTGTATTTGGCATGTCTTAAACTTGATCTACAACCACATTGAGGGACACATGAGGCCTGTGAAAAGGGTTGTCCTGCTTGCTCCTGGCTTCTGTTTGGATTAATCTTGACAAGAACGTGTGTGTGTGTGTGTGTTTGTGTGTGTGTTTGTGTGTATGTGTGTTTACTATAGAGACTGTCTTGCAAAGAAAACTGAGGCATTCAGGCTGCCTGATTTTTCTAAGCATGTGATATAATGATGGTGCTAAAAGATTGCCTGGGTTCTCCTTGGCAGAGCTAAACCAGACCCACGGACCCAGCACCAATCTCTTAGGGCCAGTCTTTGTCCCTTTTGCAGAGCAAGGGAAGTTGGTGCAGTTTTGGCTTCTTAAAATTTGCCTGGTCTAGCCACACTGAATATTTGGTCGTGCTTGAGCATGTCCTGATAGTGAAGAGCTTAGTTCTCAGCTGAAGTAGGAGGGAAAGAATATTTACCAGCATCAAAGGAAGAGGATTGAGGAAGGAAGCTTTTCCCTTATAGTGCAATGATCTATCTATGAAACAGTGTCTCAATGAAGTGGTGTTGAGAGGTGGGGAGTGAGTTGTGTGTGCTAATGACAGAGCGTGGGGGTTGGAGGTGAGTAGGCAAGACTTCGAACCCCATGTGTATTAAGGCTTGACTCTGGTCTCCTTGCTCAATGGCTCTGAGCCTTGCTTTTCTCATCTCTAACGGAGTAGGGGAAGCAGTTAATTCATGATGAGCTGGAAAGCTATTTGGTAGAATCTTGAACCCTTGAATGCACAACCAGCTGCCTGTGGCCTTTGCCAGTTTAGGAGAGGGATTTACGGAGGGGACACTTCATCAACATCTCTTCAGCACTGCCAGGTCTTGGCCCCAAACTCCAGTGTAATTTTCTTATAAGTTGAGCTGGACCACTCTGAGACTGGAGGGCTCCTTGTACATGAACTAACAGGCAGCCCTAAGCAGCACTAGAATTTTTCCCTTCTGCCCTTAACAAGATGGGGCACCAGTTCTATTGCACCCCATCTATGGAGTTTTGGAGAGAATCTAGAGAGGGAAGGGATTACAAAATTTTTTTTTAATTGGAGTATAGTTGATTTACAATGTTGTGTTAGTTTCAGATGTACAACAAAGTGAATCAGTTATACATATACGTATATTCACTCTTTTTTAGATTCTTTTCCCATATAGGCTATTACAGAGTATTGAGTAGAGTTCCCTGTGCTATACAGCAGGTTATTATTAGTTATCTATTTTATATATAGTAGTGTGTATATGTCAATTCCAATCTCCCAATTTATCCCTCCCCACCCTTACCCCCTGGTAACCATGTTTGTTTTCTACATCTGTAACTCTATTTCTGTTTTGTAGATAAGTTCATTTGTACTGCTTTTTTACATTCCACATATAAGCTATATCATATGATATTTGTCTTTGTCTGACTTACTTCACTCAGTATGAAAGTCTCTAGTTCCATCCATGTTGCTGCAAATGGCATTATTTTGTTCTATTTTATGGCTGAGTAATATTCTATTGTATACATGCCCCATTTCTTCTTTACCCATCCCTCTGTTGATGGACACTTAGGTTGTTTCCATGTCCTGGTTATTGTAAATAGTGCTGCAATGAACATTGGGGTGTATGTATCTTTTTGAATTATGGTTTTCTCTGGATATATGCCCAGGAGTGGGATTGCTGGATCACCTGGTAACTCTATTTTTAGTTTTTTAAGGAACCTCCGTACTGTTCTCCATAGTGGTTGTACCAATTTCCATTCCCACCAGCAGTGAGGAGGGTTCCCTTTTCTCCACACCTTAGAGAGGGAAGGTATTAAAGAGAGGATCCCTGTGCTGTGTAATTTCCACTTGCTCCCACCCTAATTCTTGACTCCCCATCAATTTTCTATCCTTCCTTGTACTGCTCTTTACGTGAGAATCCCCTTTCTGTGCACGGCATCACCCAGTCTCCCTTGCTTCCCGGAGCTGTTGGGTTTGGCCGAGGGAGGACAGATAGGAAACTGGAGGGTGGAGGAGAGCATGGTCAGAGATCTACTGCCTTGGCTTCTTCTCCACTTCTTCCTGGTTCTAGCAGTGTCCAGGCTCTTCTCCAGGTGTGCTGCCTGTAGGAGGGTCTTCTTCCGAGTCTTCTGCTCTCTGCTGCACTCAGCAACGAGTCTTGCCTCCTCTGCCCTTCAGACCTCGGGGTCATGATGGTTCTTGCCGTTGCTAGTGCTTGGATACCTCAACACCTCTACTTGGTTCTTTTGACCTTGCCTGCACTTCTGAATCCAGTTATTCCACTGAACTCTCCATAGGGAAATCCTTCTGAGTGTGTCCTGCTGCTCAGGTCCAAGAAGGACCCTGAGTGACATGTTCCCAGGAGAGAAGAACCCATAGAGACTGTGGTATGTGGCCTCAACTTTGACCTCATCCCTTGTCATTCTTAAGCAACATCCCAGGATTGGGGGTCCTGACATGTTCACACTATGCTCCTCCTTCTAGGGGGAGAGAGAGGTGGGAGAGGCACTGTTTTTCCTGAGATTGAAATAAAGTACAAAGCTAAAAGGACCCAGCATGGTACTGGTTACTAAGAAGACACAGAGTAAATGACAGCTGCTGGTATCATTAGGCATCGATTGACGATCTTTCAAGAAAAAAGAAGGAAAACATGAGGACAGCGATACAGTCAGTCGATAAGCTAGGATAGCATTTCAAACCCCCATTTCAGTGCTGTTATTTTGTTGACCAAGAAATGAATTGGATTTACTGGCCATTTTTTAATTCTACAAAGAGACTAATCTCCAAGGATGCTTTCTCCCCTCTTTTTATAGTTATCAAAGATAACTTCATAGATTATTGTACATCTTAGGGTATTGGTGTCAAAAATCTGAAGGTTGGAGGGGGAGAAGAAGATTTCAATTGAGAATAATACATTCTTTCATTAAAAATGTTGACTGGGAGCTAGCATTAAGACAGCCTGTAGCAAGAGATCATCACAGATGCCAGGTTCATAGAATATACAATATTTAGTCAAGTCTGACAAAATATTATAACAAATTAGATTATCTCAGAGAAAAATCATTCTGGTAACAGATTTATTTTGCATCATGCAGACAAAATAAATGTGGTTTTGATTTTATATGAAATCAACCTACAGGGGTCACCTGTTACTTTTGACTGACCATCAACAATCTCTCTTTTTCTAGACCTGGCACCTTTATTTTCCATATGATTTAGGTGGGACTGATTCTGTTTTTAGCTCTGGGGATGGACATATGACATGGCCCGGCCAATGGGAACATCACATCCCCTTAGCTGACCATTGATTACGGGGCATACTCATGACTCAAGCAGGACCAAGCAGAACTAAAGGGCTGTCATCCCCAGGTCTTTTGCTAGGACTATTGAGAAAGAGAAATATATGTATTTTTCCTGCTGAGGCTGCAAAATGCAAACCTGGAGGTGTTGGTGGCTGTCTTTGCCACAATGGCAGGTGCCTGCCTGAAAGTGAAGTCTGCACTGGGGAGAGGTGATCTGTGAGATGGGGAGAGATGAAATCCTGGTGATAATGAATGAGAACCCAGATATGGCTCTAGAATTTTATGTGACTTCAGTGAATTCCCTCTTCTTGAGCCAGTTTGAGTTGGATTCTGTCAGTTGTAATCTCAAGAGTCTTGATTAATGCACAGGATGATCATAGGGCTTTTCTGTTGCAATCTCTTTCTCTCCACATGCAAAAATTGTATTTAAAAAGAACTTGTCACTGATTAATTCATCCCATTTTTTATTGAGCACATATTATGGCAGGCATTGTGTCCAGTCCTGGAAAGTAAGGATGATAGGACAAAACCTCCATCACATAGACAGATGTAGAAATAGACATCATATAGGACCAGCTATATGGTGATGGCACTGCTGTGAAATGAGTGTGAAATAGGACAAGGACCTAGCATGATGATTAAAAAAGTAGACTCTGGAGCCAGACTGCCTAGTCCTACTCTGTCACTTACTATTTCTTGTTCCACTTATACATTTCTTAACCTCTCTGTCTCTCTGTTTTCTCATCTGTAAAATAGGGAGAATAATTGTTGTGAAGACTGAGTGAGTTGATACACATGAAACACTTGAAATAGTGCTCAGTAAGTGTTCACTATTGCTACTGTGACTATGCACTAGTTCCCAGATGGTGAGGAAGACACGAGGTCACCTGTGATTCCCCTTGTGCACAGGGGAAGAGGAATAGGAAGATTAGAGAAAAGGAAGTAACTTTTGAGCTGAGCTTTGAAAGGTGACCTGGCCAGGCAGAGAAGGACAGCAATGACATTATGAGCAAATGAAACTGTGTGCAAAAGTCCTGAGGCATGTAAGAGCAAGGCATCCTGGGACTGCATTTATCTGCATTTTCTTCGATTATATGTTACATGTGGGTGACTTTTGGAAATGTGACTATAAAAGTCAGCAGAGGCTAGATCCCAAAGTGTCCAATGTGCCTAGCTAAACGTTGCTTGCATTAATATTAGGTAGGATAACATCATTTGCAAGTGACTGAATACCCACCTCAAAAGGGCTTAAGTGAAAATGGCATTTAATGGCAGCCATAACTGAAAAGTCCAAAGGAAGAGCTGGCTATTATAGATATGTCTAGATCAGGATCCAAGTGATGACTCCGAGTGCTATTTTTCTCCCTTTATCTCTGTTTTTCGACTTCATCTGTGTGTGGTTCTATTCTCATATGGTATTATGCTTTGTTATCATAAGATGTGTTAGAGTTTTACGGGCTCAAGTCCACTGGGAAAGAATGAGATTCTCTTTTACAGACATACCAGCAAAGTCTCACGGTTCTGTTTGAGTCTCCTGAATGAATTATTTTGGTGAGCAGAATGCTATGTCTGATTGATCAGGCCTGAGATTTACAAACTGCAAGAGTCAATTCTACTTAGAAGCTTAAAGACTTAGCATGTAAAGGATGGTGGTCCTTCAGGAGGAAATTGGGTATGAATACCAGAAAAAGGATATACATGTCAGGTAGCAAAACCCAAATAAGTTCAAGACACATTTTATATTGTAGAGATTGGAGGGACATTGTTGGCTTCTAAGCTGTGGAGTGACATGACCGTATGTATAATTTAGAAGGATAGATCTAACCTAATGGGGAGAATGGATTGGAGGGTTGTGGCCATAGGAAAAGGCTCAGTTAAAAAGTTTTTACTAGTCTGGGGAAGAGATGATGTGTATATGAATGAAACTTTGGCATTGGGAATGGAAAGCTGTAATGACTCAGAAATGTACACACAGGAGCTAGAACCATAAATATTTACGCTGAACAAAATTCACTGGGGAAGGGAAGGAAGACATATAGAATATTTCTTAGGTTTTGGCTTTGGTGACATGGTGAGTAGTGATGCCATTTACTGAAAGTGGAACTACAGAAGGAGAGAGAGAGGAAGGTATAAAACAACAAATAGCTAATATGTAAAATGTATTTATGTCCATGATCTTTTTCATTGAGTGGTAGAGAAAAAGTATATTTAAAGTTTATGGAATCTTTTTCTTTTTTTCCACTACAAACAACATCATTCACAGTGATGAATGACCTGAGGATGCCCTTTTGCACACACAGATACAAGGAAATACACAGGTTCTATAAATGTGTAACATAGGTACAAGCATGTTCACGTACACACAGTTTTGTATTAGCCTCACTTTGGTTAGTTTTGCCCTTTTCTTCTCAACTGCTTTTATTTTTTTTAAAATATTCTTTAACATCTTTATTGGAGTAAAATTGCTTTACAATGGTGTGTTAGTTTCTGCTTTAAAGGATAGATCTAACCTAATGGGGAGAATGGATTGGAGGGTTGTGGCCATAGGAAAAGGCTCAGTTAAAAAGTTTTTACTAGTCTGGGGAAGAGATGATGTGTATATGAATGAAACTTTGGCATTGGGAATGGAAAGCTGTAATGACTCAGAAATGTACACACAGGAGCTAGAACCATAAATATTTACGCTGAACAAAATTCACTGGGGAAGGGAAGGAAGACATATAGAATATTTCTTAGGTTTTGGCTTTGGTGACATGGTGAGTAGTGATGCCATTTACTGAAAGTGGAACTACAGAAGGAGAGAGAGAGGAAGGTATAAAACAACAAATAGCTAATATGTAAAATGTATTTATGTCCATGATCTTTTTCATTGAGTGGTAGAGAAAAAGTATATTTAAAGTTTATGGAATCTTTTTCTTTTTTTCCACTACAAACAACATCATTCACAGTGATGAATGACCTGAGGATGCCCTTTTGCACACACAGATACAAGGAAATACACAGGTTCTATAAATGTGTAACATAGGTACAAGCATGTTCACGTACACACAGTTTTGTATTAGCCTCACTTTGGTTAGTTTTGCCCTTTTCTTCTCAACTGCTTTTATTTTTTTTAAAATATTCTTTAACATCTTTATTGGAGTAAAATTGCTTTACAATGGTGTGTTAGTTTCTGCTTTATAACAAAGTGAATCAGCTATACATATACATATATCCCCATAGCTCCTCCCTCTTGCATCTCCATTCCATCCTCCCGATCCCACCCCTCTATGTGGACAAAAAGCACCGAGCTAATCTCCCTGTGCTATGCAGCTGCTTCCCACTAGCTATCTATTTTACATTTGGTAGTGTATATATGTCCATGCCACTCTCTCACTTCATTCCAGCTTACCCTTCGCCATCCCTGTTTCCTCAAGTCCATTCTCTACGTCTGTGTCTTTATTCCTGCCCTGTCCCTAGGTTCTTCAGAACCATTTATTTATTTTTTTTAGATTCCAAATATATGTGTTAGCATACAGTATTTGTTTTTCTCTTCCTGAATTACTTCACTCTGTATGACAGTCTCTAGGTCCATCCACCTCACTACAAATAACTCAGTTTCATTTCTTTTTATGGCTGAGGAATATTCCATCATATATATGTGCCACATTTTCTTTATCCATTCATCTGTCGATGGACACTTATGTTCCTTCCATGTCCTGTCAATTGTAAATAGTGCTGCAGTGAACACTGTGGTACATGTACCTTTTTGAATAATGGTTTTCTCAGGGTATATGCCCAGTAGTGCGATTGCTTGGTCATATGGTAGTTCTATTTTTAGTTTTTTAAGGAACATCCATACTTTTCTCCATAGTGGCTGTATCAACTTACATTCCTACCAACAGTGCAAGAGGGTTCCCTTTTCTCCACACCTTCTCCAGCATTTATTGTTTGTCGATTTTTCGATGATGGCCATTCTGACCAGTGTAAGGTGATACTTCATTGTACTTTTGATTTGCATTTCTCCAATGATTGTGAAATTGAGCATCCTTTCATGTGTTTGTTGGCAATCTGTATATCTTCTTTGGAGAAATGTCTATTTAGGTCTTCTGCCCATTTTTTGATTGGGTTGTTTGTTTCTTTTTTTGCTATTGAGCTGCATGAGCTGCTTGTAAATTTTGGAGATTAACCCTTTGTCAGTTGCTTCATTTGCAAATATTTTCTCCCATTCTGAGTGTTGTCTTTTCATCTTGTTTATGGTTTCCTTTGCTGTGCAAAAGCTTTTAAGTTTCATTAGGTCCCATTTGTTTACTTTTGTTTTTTTTCCATTTCTCTAGGAGGTGAGCCAAAAAGGATCTTGCTGTTATTTATTTCATGGAGTGTTCTGCCTATGTTTTCCTCTAAGAATTTTATAGTGTCTGGCCTTACATGTAGGTCTTTAATCCATTTTGAGTTTATTTTTGTGTATGGTGTTAGGGAGTGTTCTAATTTCATTCTTTTACATGTAGCTGTCCAGTTTTCCCAGTATCACTTATTGAAGAGGCTGTCTTTTTTCCATTGTATATTCTTGCCTCCTTTATCAAAGATAAGGTGACCATATGTGCGTGGGTTTATCTCTGGGCTTTCTTTCCTGTTCCATTGATCTATATTTCTGTTTTTGCACCATTACCATACTATCTTGATTACACTAGCTTTGTAGTATAGTCTGAAGTCAGGGAACTGATTCCTCCAGCTCCATTTTTCTTTCTCAAGATTGCTTTGGCTATTCGGGGTCTTTTTTGTGTTTCCATAAAAATTGTGAATTTTTTTTGTTCTAGTTCTGTGAAAAATGCCATTGGTAGCTTGATAGGGATTGCATTGAATCTGTAGATTGCTTTGGGTAGTATAGTCATTTTCACAATTCTGATTCTTCCAATCCAAGAACATGGTATATCTCTCCGTCTGTTTGTATCATCTATAATTTCTTTCATGAGTGTCTTATAGTTTTCTGCATACAGGTCTTTTGTCTCCTTAGGTAGGTTTATTCCTAGGTATTTTATTCTTTTTGTTACAATAATAAATGGGAGTGTTTCCATAATTTCTCTTTCAGATTTTTCAAGATTAGTGTATAGCAATGCAAGAGATTTCTGTGCATTAATTTTGTATCCTGCTACTTTACCAAATTCATGGATTAGCTCTAGTAGTTTTCTGGTAGTGTCTTTAGGAGTCTCTATGTATAGTATCATGTCATCTACAAACAGTGACAGATTTACTTCTTCTTTTCTGATTTGGATTCTTTTATTTCTTTTTCTTCTCTGATTGCTGTGTCTAAAACTTCTAAAACTCTGTTGAATAACAGTGGTGAGAGTGGGCAAGCTTGTCTTGTTCCTGATCTTAGAGGAAATGGTTTCAGTATTTCACCATTGAGAAAGATGTTGGCTGTGGGTTTGTCATATATGGTCTTTATTATGTTGAGGTAAGTTCCCTCTGTGCCTACTTTCTGGAGAGTGTTTATCATAAATGGGTGTTGAATTTTGTCAAAAGCTTTTTGTGCATCTATTGAGATGATCATATGGTTTTTCCTCTAGAATTTGTTAATATGGTGTATTACATCGATTGATTTGCATATATTGAAGAATCCTTGCATTCCTGGGATAAACCCCACTTGATCATGGTGTATGATCCTTTTAATGTGCTCTTGGATTCTGTTTGCTAGTATTTTGTTGAGAATTTTTGCATGTATGTTCATCAGTGATATTGGCCTGTAGTTTTCTTTTTTTGTGGCATCTTTGTCTGGTTTTGGTATAAGGGTGATGGTGGCCTTGTAGAATGAGTTTGGAGTGTTCCTCCCTCTGCTACATTTTGGAAGAGTTTGAGAAAGACAGGTGTTAGCTCTACTCTAAATGTTTGATAGAATTCGCCTGTGAAGCCATCTCATCCTGGACTTCTGTTTGTTGGAAGATTTTTAATCAGTTTCAATTTTAGTGCTTGTGATTGGTCTGTTTATATTTTCTATTTCTTCCTGGTTCAGTCTCAGAAGGTTGTGCTTTTTTAAGAATTTGTCCATTTCTTCCAGGTTGTCCATTTTATTGACATATAGTTGCTTGTAGTAATCTCTCATGATCCTTTGTATTTTTAAAGTTTCAGTTGTTACTTCTCCTTTTTCATTTCTAATTATATCGATTTGAGTCTTCTCCCTTTTTTTCTTGATGAGTCTGGCTAATGGTTTATCAATTTTGTTTTTCTTCTCAAAGAACGAGCTTTTAGTTTTATTGATCTTTGCTATTGTTTCTTTCATTTCTTTTTCATTTATTTCTGATCTGATCTTTATGATTTATTTCCTTCTGCTAACTGGGTTATTTTGTTCTCATGTGCTTTTGACTAATGTGTTCTTTCTGTATTTTATCAATCTTTGTAAGTGGCTTTAAATCCTTCTGGATCTGAAAATAGGTTTTGTAATGAAAAACATTTAAGAGATAAATAAGTAAACAATGTCCAAAAATGAATGCATTAAAGGTTCATGATCGGAAGAAAATTTAAATTACATAATACTCTTCTGGGTTTTGACCGTCTGCAATGACTTCTCCATTTTCAGTTTCTCCAGCAAATCCCATAGTCTTCAAAGGGCCCATATTTTGTTGTTCCCCACATTAGCTTCTTCTGTTGGCTGTTTTTTATTTTTTATTTATTTATTTTTTATTTTTTATTATTTTTTATTTTTTTGCGGTACGTGGGCCTCTCACTGTTGTGGCCTCTCCCGTTGCGGAGCACAGGCTCCGGACGCGCAGGCTCAGCGGCCATGGCTCACGGGCCCAGCCGCTCCGCGGCATGTGGGATCCTCCCAGACCGGGGCACGAACCCGTGTCCCCTGCATCAGCAGGCGGACTCGCAACCACTGCACCACCAGGGAAGCCCTGTTGGCTGTTTTTTAAAATACTTTATAGTTTGGAATTCCAGGTTCAGATGCTATTTAGAGGTAGGTGACTATCTCAAACACCTCTTCTCTCTGTTCTTTGTCTAATCTTTATTGTCCTTGGTCTCTCAGATACATGTCCTGACTCAGAAGGAGAGAAACAAGTGGATAATGCATGGTAGGCAGAGGAAGATGATGAAAGCAAGATAGATCTGCAAGATGGGAGAAGGAAGTATTGCCCTTATGTACAGCTGCTTGATCATTGTAAATTTCACCCTTGATAATAGTAGCACCCAGCTCTGGAACACAAAGGGGTTTCACACTTTCTCATGAATAAAGTCCCTAATCCTCAGGTAGACATTTGAAAGTTTTGAAATATGGCCTGTGGATTCTTCTTTTTGTCTCTTCTCTCACTTTCATGCTTTGTCCTCATTGTTCCCTCTGTTCGAAGTGCCCTTCCTCCATTTTGGTCACTCCACTTCTTATCTGTCACTTCAGGCCAAGGGGGCAGAGATTTCCCTAGTTGTTTTCTCTTACATCCCAGTTTTGGAGTTAACATGTTTCCCTCAGCATTCCTTCTAAAATATTTTGTCTTTATCTCCAGTTTAACACTTAGCATATTTCAGCATGTTTATTTCCAGAATTCTATGTATTGTGTGTGTGTGTGTGTCCATGTCATTTCCTTTCTTATGTCCTTAGAAAGTTGATGGCAGGGGCTGCTCTATATTCATCTTCATGTTGCTCTGCCTTCACAGAACCCAATGTGATGATTCACACATAGGAGACATTAAATGATATTTATTAAATGAAAGAGCAAAGAGGAATACATTGAAGGAGGGTCAGATGATGCCAAAAAGGAGAGAGCAAGAGAACACCATTACTATCAGTCAAGGGAGTGTGGGTGAGAATATTATGGGTGAGATTAACTGAGGAATTGCAGTTCAGGGACGAACAAGATGTTGACACTTAGAGAAAGTGGAACTAAGGTATGTGTGAAACTTTGAAGAGACAGCTATTTGGTCACACCCTCTTCTCCTCCTGTTCACTCCTCCCATCAACTTATTCATAAATCAATGGTCATATGCTTTGCTTTATTTGAATTTAATACTCGGGAAATCCATGAGAAATAATGCCTTACTATAATGTAAAGTAGTGCCCTTATCTGTGAGAAAGCTAAGAGGACAAATATATGTCCTGGGAAACCATCACAATAAAGAATTTAGGAGAATGATCTACTGACTGGTCTCTATAACTTGTTTCTCTTCATTTCCATTACCCCTCCCAGGGTATCTCTAGATTTTTCACCCATTCCTGATTGCAAATACCAATGGTGTTTGAGGATGAGATGGGGAGAATGCAGCTTCTGAATTCCTTGTTTTATTTGCATACCTCCCACCTACTTACTTAATAATATATACTCAGCACACATAATGTCCTTCCATGTGTAAAATCTTCTCTGCCCTCCACCCTCAGGAACAGATGCCTCCAGCATCCAGTCAATTTATTTTTCCATGGTGCTCATCACATTGAATGGTGAGAGTGTGCTCATCACACATTAGCCTGTATGAAGGTACAGATATTGTTTTAAATCATTAAATCTGACCCAGTATCAGAGTTGTTGAGTGAATATATACAAGCATGAAGGAATGAATAATACAGTAAAATAATCACTTCTCTTTAGCTTGCTTGAAATTACTTGGCTTCTCTTACCTTTGGGTTTTTACTTTTTGAGAATTGTCACGGACTTTGGGATGTCATGACTCTCTTAAGTAACAGGCAAAAATGTAATTTTATGAAGATTTAATGACATAATATCATTGCCAGCTGGTTTTAGCACTCAGGGAATTTAATAGAAAATTTGTAACATTGTCTTTAATTTGTTTAAATATTTATGAACATCGCTTTTGAGAAAACATCTGGGGTTATTGTTTTATAGAATTCATTTTGGTGTGGTTTCAATGGTTTGGTGGTTCAAACTGTTTTAATAAATTCTGCTAGAAGTATCCGTAAATTCTGTGGAATCTGAGTGGGTGTCTTTTTGGATCTGGTTTCTGCTTGTCCCATCTTCCAGGGCCCCAGATTAAATCAATGTGTCTGCCACAAGGATCTTGGGACATTCAGACCAGCAGTCCTCATCAGAGCTCATCATCTTCTGATATGGAATCTAGATAATCTGTGTCAACATATAGGAGAAATCCAGAGAACAAACTGTCTGCCCAACCTGGGTCCGAGAAGAGGCCATTCTGGTCAGTGAAGAAGATCTCCAGCCAGACTTCATCTTCTGGCTGCAGATAGATGACTGTGGACCCCGAAGCCACATCATGGTTTCCTGTGTTGGCGTCAAAGGTCTTTATCCGGTACTGCCCATTGTGTACCAGCCCAATTGCCAGATGCTTATTTGCCAATGTGATATCATAAGAAAAGTAATAGATCCCTGGGAAAGCACAGATGAACTTCCCTGTTGCAGGGTTGTAGTGCTCTCCCTCATTGAAGAGGACCTTGTTAAATATAATTGGTAACCTTTCTTCTGGGTAGCTGGTTGTGATGCCAACAGAAAAGGCAGATTTGAGCACGATGCTTCCACATCTACAAACACCAGGCAGCCCTGGGTCCCCTTTCTCTCCTCTGTCTCCCTTTGGTCCAGGAGGCCCAACAGGACCTACTTCTCCTTTCTCTCCCTCAGGTCCCATGGGTCCTTTCTTCCCAGTCTCTCCTTGGTCCCCTTTCTCTCCAGCAAGGCCCAGTGGTCCAGTCTTACCTCTCAAACCTTCAAAAAGAGTTTATAGTTTAATTAACAGTTTCTGTAAATATAGAGTCACAAACAACATGCCCACATGCCTTAAATTTTTTTTCTCTGTCAACTTTCAACAGTATACTACTACATAATTAATATTTAAATAAATCACTGATGCACTAAAATGGAAATAGAAAAATTTCATCAAAATGTCAAGAAAATTTTCCTGAATATGTAAGAAATCATTTAAAACCTGATTAATTTAAAATAAGTAACTGTCAATTTGATGACAGATTACCTGCTGCTAAATTAGACACATATAGATACTTATCTCTACAGGAGGAATTCAAGGAGCATGATATTATTCCCCAGAGTGAGGTCATGGGGGCAGACAGAACACGATAAATCCTTAGAGGCTACTTAGTCTTATGCACCATTCTACTTCTATCATCAGGATTATTAATATTGGGTTGGCCAAAAAGTTTTGTTTGGGTTTGGAAAAATCCCGAACGAACTTTTTGGCCAATGAAATAAAAAGTTAATCAAAGTGAGATTAGCTCATATTTATTGAACATTTACAATGTATCAGGGTCAATGCTTTAGGTGCATGCATTATCTTCTTCAAGCCCTGCACAACTTTATGAACTAAGAATTATTATTACTTCCACTGTAGATGAGAAAACTGAGCCATGGAGAAATTAGTTTGCTCAAGGAAACAGAGCTAGGGAGTGATGGAGCTGTGATCTGAACTCATGCCTGCCTGACTCTGGCATCTGAACATCTGGGGCAGTGGCCAGAGTGTCATTTGTAAAGTGAACCACAGTAAGGGCTCTTCAATATGTCACGATAAGCAAACAACAGTGACTGCCACCACTGTGCAGGAGTTCTTTTTTGGAGGAGAAAACTGAATCCCAGAGTGGTGAAGAAACTTGCTTCAGTAGCAAGACTAGGACTGGAATCCAAGTCTTAGCCTAATGATGTTCCTCCTTCATCAAAATGCTTCTTACTTTTGGGGCTGAAATAAAAATCCTTTAATACTTTTTGGCTCTGCATCTAAATGGTTGTATTATTTTAGGCAAGTCCTTTACTTTCTCTGGGTCTCCATATTTGTAGAAAATACATAAGGGCTGTGAAAGGATTTCAACAAATTCAAAATCATCATACTGGAATATTTTCTGTTTGTTCAGATATTTATATCTACAGGTCAACCATAGGCTAAATGTAGAGAAATTGTGATTATGGGTTGAAAGTGATAAGCAAAATCTATTTAATTTTTAAACCTTATATGTAATAACAGTGACTTAAAAGCATAAAAAATGTCATTCAATTTTATGGCCAAATCCATCCCATAAATATTTTCTTGAAAAGTATCCAAATGACTGGTAATTTGTAATGCACTTTTGTAGTCAGGGAAAGCATATTGTTGTTATATTGTGTACTTTTACTCTTAACTATGTATTTGTTCTCAGGAACTTTTATTAAGTTAAACCTTTTATCTTGATAGTGCTTTGATATCATTTATTTGAATATTACACATACATCAATGTATGAGTTTGATCATTTTTCAGTTATTTGGCAAATTTAACAGTGAAGTGTTCTGGATAGTACAAGTTTCAGGAGAATTAAAGCTTTATCCTTAAAACATCAAGTATTTTGTTTCAATAATTTTAGAAAGAGGTTGTATAATAATTTATGATGCATAGAAAATGCTAATAATGAATGTAACCCTTTTTTGGTGACTAGGATCAGCGTTGTTACTGGTCATATGACCATCCTCCAGCTCTAGATGACTTTTGTTATTAAGTCGAAATTCCACTAGCCCCAGCCAGAACAAACTGATATTTATTTCTGGAAATAAGGCCATAATAGTCTAATCTTTCAATGTTTGTTTCTTTTTGGTAGAAATGAAATAGGAATACTATTTTACTGTTAAATTAACATTCGAATCAAGGACTACAACTTATACATTGTTATTTTATTTTCAATAGGAGCTAACTTTTGCTGTCTTCATCAGTGACTGATGCATCAATAAAAAACATTTTGGCATCAGTAACAATTTCTGCCATTAAATTTCATTATGTACTGAAATTTCTTTGCCTCTATAACTTTGGGCAAGTCACTTATTGTCTTAGTTTCAAATGCCCCATTTGCACTATGAAGAAATTGGATCTAAGTTCACTCTAAAGCCTTGGGGAAAGTAGTAAACAGTGACTCAGCAGACTTGACAAGCCCTAATTCAGCCATGGATTAGTTAGGTGACTGTGAAGAAGGGGCTTAACTTCTCTGACTTTAGTTTCCCAGTCCTAGAAATGAAGGTGTTGGACTAGATTGCTTGAGGTTTCATCCTCTTGAAAATTCTTTGAGACCAAACCGTAAATACTAAGATACAATTTTACAATGCTAGCCGTGAAAAGATCTTTATAATCTCAACACTTGGATCTCTATAGCTATTTAATATTTTGAACTGCTGAGAGTTAGATAATCAGGGACAAGTGGTAATAATTTACAGTAATTCTTTCTGTTTGCATGAAGGATTTACCCTTGTGATAAAAGCCAATTAATGAAGAATAGAATGAAGGGATAAATCATTCCCCCTCCCTATTCAGTCAGACATATGCTGGGTAGAGAGAAGAATTATGGAGTGTTAGTCTATGCTTAGATACTGAAGCTTAGAGAGAAAGAATTTCTTCTTAGTTCTCCACAAAACAAGCTTACAAGGATTTTTTTCTTCAGTGCCCTTTCTTTTTTCCATCCATCCATCCATCCATCCAACCATCCATCCATCGTATATGTATGTGTGCATGCATACATTTATCTAAACCATCTAATACTGATTGGTCATCCACTACATGCCAGACACTGTTCCAAGGGCTGAATGCTATTGACATGAATGACACCTGTCCTACCCTCAAGTTAGCTGTTATGACATATTATGTTGTGATCTGCAAATATGGGCCAGAGCTAAGTTCATGAATATCTGAAGCCATATAATGAAGTAGAATAATCTGTTCATGAGGTGGTTCTAGTGTTATTTGAAGATATTTATATGTATGTGCATTTGCATTAAATTAAATTTTAAAAATATGCTACCACAATAATTGCTATAGACCCATAAGGGAGACAGATATTTTTACAGAAAATTGATAATTCAGTATAATAAACTCTGTATTTGTAATTTAGAGTAGGGAAGTTGGAGAAGACATATACTTGACCTTGCCAGGGGGTTGAGGTCGATGTGGTGGAGATGAATGAGAAGACATATACGGTATTAAAGGGGAAACAGGAAGTAGAAGCTTCCAGCCAAGTTGTGTCCCGTTCCAGCCACATTAAAAGCTAATTCTCAAGCCACAGGACTCTGTTCTTATTGTTTGTAAATGAGGTGTGCTTCTCTTCATTGACCACAAAGGCATTCTTACCTTTCTTAGCTGTCGTATATCCTTACTAGTGTATATGTATCAATATATATAACTAAGGTTGGGAAAATCTTTTTTACTCTTGAATCTCAATTTCATTATTTGTAACATTATTATTATTATTGATTATAATTTTAGCTAATAAGGTTATGGCTGAAATTAAGTACTAAATGTAAAATTGTTGACACACAGTAAGTTCTTAATTAATGGTGATGATGGTGATGATGATGATGATAGTGACATATTGTAATCATGTGTTTCCATATTGGCCTCCCCCACCCAAATGTTTGCTTATCAAAGCAGGGACAATGCTTGTTCATATTTGCATTCCCTAGAACAGTGTTCTCAACTGGAGGCACTTAAACGCTGTCCACCAAGGGAGAGTTGGCAATGCCATGAGATATTTTGGTTGTCACAACTGGTGGGGGATGTCACTGCCATCAAATGGGATGCTGCTAAATGTCATTCAATGCACCAGATAGCTATCCCACAGTTAATAATTATTTGTACCCAAATATCATCAGTGTGGAGGTTGAGAAACACTGGTTTAGAACAATACTGGAGAGCAAGAGGTGCACACAAAAAAATTTGTTGAATGAAAAAATGCATGAATGGATGGATGAACGAATGGATTGATGAATATGGGGGATAGCAGATCTCATATATGGTTAAAATTGTAGCAATTATGAACATTCAATTTGCTCTGAATACATATCCATATACATATCTTTAAATAACACTAGAACTACCTCATGAAATGAATATCTCATTTCTAGTTTATTATATAGCTTTGGATATTCACAAACTTAGCTAAGGCTGATATTTGCAGATCACAGTGTAATAAATAATAACAGCAAACATTTATGGAATGCTTACTACATGGCACTTATTCTATTGAGTACTTTTTACATGTATTATCTTCCTTAATCTTCACAATGACACTTACTACCCCCAACTTACAAATAAGGAAACTGAGGCTCAAAGAGGTTTTTTTTTCTCAAGGATGCTAAGTTAGTAATTGAAAATGTCATGTCTTTCTGACTCCAGTGAATGTTTCTGTGACTCCTACATTATTGCTTCTAGACACAATCAACTAAAAGGGCCAGTAATATCTAACTATGATCCTGGTGTTATTATAGGATTTCAAACGTATTCATGATCATGATACAGCAGTAAGAGTGTTCATATGTGCTACCAAATAGAGCCTTTGAAAGATGAAATGTAAGATCCAAATGAAAAGTTCTTTATCTGATGTTGAAAATTTACCTAAAGATACTTTATCTAGTGTTGATTAAGGGTCATAGATTCAGTAGCTTCTTATTTGCCATATATTTTCTGCATGATAAATTCAGCAATGAAATGGTATCTAATCTTCTGAATATATATTATGATATTGTTTCATATAACACCAGTAAATCACGTGCAGTGACTAGATAGAGATGTATTTCTTAGATCTACTGATTTTTTCTTCCTGTCTTTTGTTCCACATTTTACACTCAGAAACTTGTTTTCAAAGATTGATTCCATCCAAATCTTCCTCTTTTAGGGTTAACACAGCCTTACTAGAATTTCAGTTCGGTTTACTTTGAAAGATTGCAGAAACTGGCAAGCTTCATGGGCCAACTTATTTGTGGGGAAAAAAGTGAAAATTACTGAAAGAGTAGGACACAATTGTGTGGCTGTAAAGAGCAATAAGACATCTATATTTCAGCTGCTACAGGACAGGTGGGAGAGTGTTGAACTAGGAAAGGTAGGCTATACAGTATTATTGTCATTTCCTCTGTGACAAGTAAGCCTTTTGTGTCTTTGTTAAGGATATGAGTGCAGAGCAGGATGGCCCTTGTGCTTTTGGCTCCTAGTTCCTTCCTCTCCTTCATCTCTCCGTCTCCTCCCCGTCCATCTGTCTGTCTATCCATCCGTGCTCTCTTGCATGCAGCCATTCCCCGCTGGCTGTACCAGCCCAGAGGTCACGGACATCAGATGTTCCAGATGACTCAGGCTCTGCCAGTCACTATACATGCACTTCCATCTTCAGTAATTCATTTAAATCATGCTACCGCTCTGTGTTCTCATGTATAAAACGTGATCACGTCCCCTTGAAAGAGTTGTCTTACGATGCAATGAGAATGCAGGTAGAGGGTTTAAAGCAGTATCTGAAGCATAGTGAGGACTCAGTAAATTGTTACGATTAATGAAGGTGAAGTTGAGAAGGGAGTTAAAGGGCAATTCTCATTAGAAAGAGCAACAAAACAAGGGAGTGATTTTCAGGTGGGGGTGACAGAGGGGTTTTTTTTTATGGAACTTCATTCATTACCTGCATCCCCCTTTTCACCTTTCTCTCCTTTCCTGCCGTCTCTACCATCTCGTCCTGGAAAGCCGATCCGACCATGGGGCCCAGGGGAACCATTTGCTCCAGGGGGGCCTGGAGGTCCAGGTAAGCCAGGAATGCTACAGATATATCTTGGGGAGTAGCTGTCTCCTTTGAACTGATTACCCCGAGGTTGTCCACTCGCACAAATGGCAAAACTTGTAACATAGAGCAAAACAAACATCTTTGGCTCTGGAAGAGAAACACATGGACATAAATGCACCCTCTTAGGTGGGGTTTTTGGCATAACTGAACATGAGAATGGACATTTGCAAAAATTCACCCCAGGGCTCACCTCTCCATGTGTGTCTAAATACCCTGTTTGCCCTCAAAATTCCATTGAAAATTATTAGCACTTTATTGATAGAGAGTTCTCAGTGCCCCACACAAGGGTTGGTGGAGATGAAGTCGGTGAAGATTTTAAAAATTCCAGAATAAATCACTTGGTTGCATTTTCTTTTCTGCCGGAATCAATGGTGGACTTTGAAAAACAATGTTTTGTTTTTGCAAAAGTACACATTTTTAAAAAGAAAATTAGAGATGCAAATGAATAAGGTAAACATTAAAGTTATTCTCACCACTCACAGATAATTACTCTTTACATTTTGACGTATACATCCTTCTGGTGTTTTCTTTCTAGGCTATGAAGAAAAGTGATGTTATGACATTCCTGCAAGTCTTTAACTTTTTTTCACTTAACAATATGTCATGAGCATCTTCCCATGTCAAAAATTATTCATAACATTAAAAATTTGTTGCATTTGCCTCTACTATCCTTCATGTACAACATTCCCCATTATAGATGTTTGCTTCCAGTTTTCTGCTGGTATAAACACCGTGCTAGATAGACATCTTTATATCTGATCTTTGCATGCCTCCACAGTCGTTTTCTTAGAATTTATAGGCTTTTTAAAGCAAGAGAAAGGAAGTGACATTTTCAGGAAAATCATGTTTTTCATTTGATAATCATGTGTAATACCAATTAGTGTTAATTGGAGTACTGTGCATGTCCTGAGTGGAGGTGTCTCAAACTTTAACTTAAAATCTTCAGGATATAATGCCATACTGTCCCATTAAGCTGTTAGCACTGGGGCTCAATTAAAGAGCTGAGTGAAATTAAATCACGCATGTTGCCACACGGTCGGAGTGAAGCAGGCAACACATCTCTTCATCTCTGATCTAATGGGATTTGGTTTTTCCCTCCACAAAGCCTGGCCTCTGAGGATGATGGATCATTTATTAGCATCACATTTGGCATATAGGCTGAGGGGTGTGTAGTGTAGGCTTGGGACACTTGATTTTCTAGGCTAATGTCTTAGAGCTATCAGCATCTTGGGTGGGAGTATACATGTGACTCTGGGGTGGTATAAATGAGCAGTTTTTGCACTGTTGGACCTATGCTCTAATAAGAAATCTGTGGAAACAACCTAAAAGTCTATTGACAGATGAATGGATAAAGAATATGTGGTATATATATATATATATATATATATATGCATACACACACACACATACACAGTGGAATATTAGCCATAAAAAAGAATGAAATAATGCCATTTGCAGCAACATGGATGGACCTAGAGATTATCATACTGTGCAAGTAAGTCAGAAAGAGAAAAATATGATACCATATCAAATACCATATGATATCACTTATATGTGGAATCTAAAATATGATACAAATCAACATATCTGCAGAACGAAAACAGACTCACAGATATAGAGGACAGACTTGTGACTGCCAAGGGAGAGGGTGTAGGGGAGGGAAGGATTGGGAGTTTGGGATTAACAGAGGCAAACTATTATATATAGGATGGATAAATAACACGGTCCTACTGTATAGCACAGGGAACTATACTCAATATCCTTTGACAAACCATTATGGAAAAGAATGTGAAGAAGAATATATATATATATATGTCACTTTGCTGTACAGAAGACATTAACACAACATTGTAAATCAACTATACATCAATAAAATAAAAAAAAGAAATCTGTACAATGCTTGATGTATATGCCTGGCGTATACTTGCCAAAAGGAAATAATCATAACATGTGGGAAAAGCAATTGGATACAGTTTCTTTTTTTTTTTTGACAGTCACATCAGAAAATTAACCAGCACACTGTACCACTTTTATAACACCCATGAGGAAATTGCAACATCTTGGAATTAGATCAAGAAATTTACCAGTGCATAGGAATGACAAACTGAGAAAAACATAGTGTGCACATGTGGTTCAAAATAAGTCTGATTCCTAGAAATCTAATTAGAGAAAAACTGAAGCAACTTATCCAAATATAGGCTCTGTATCCTTGACCAAATCTCCATGTTACCAGTGCCCTTACCCCCTCACCAAAAAAAATCAAAAAGAACATTTTTCTATGCCCTGTCTGCTTATAGAACACAAACTCAAAATTATTTATCTTATTACTCACCTGGGATTAAGGCACATTCTGAAAAGCCCAGCAGATCTGATAAACATACCAGCCCTCCCAAAGGTGCCTCAGATGAAAGAAAATGGAAAGAATCTTTTATTCAAACCCTTGTCAGTTAAAACAAGACAGGATGATTAAATTGCTAGATCTTCCACCTTGCAAAAAACTGATTAGAGGAAGCTTTGAGAAGGGATTTAAATGAGGAGAACAGATACTTATAAGGAGGCTTTTAACCAGACATAGAATGTGATACTGTAGCTGAAGCCAGGAGCTGGTCCTAAGAGGGACTTGAAACGATCTGGTGAGAAGGTGCTTTGGGCAGTGGCATCTCAGACACTGGTGGAGATGCTGAGAACACATATGTCAATAGTTGGGGATCAGTCTATGAAGGAACGTGTGGTCAGAGTTGAGGTTATGATGGATAGAGGATGCAAAAATTTTAAAGATGTGCTTGGAAGAAGGATGTTAATATTTCCAAGAGCCAGGCAAAGGTACTCAAAGAAAGAATAAATTAAAACAACTGAAACAAAGATATTCATTGAACAAATGGTTTGCAATTCTTTGACAAATGCACTAGAATATTGTCTGCACAGCAGTTTAAATGCTGAAAGCATTCCCAGTTAGAATACTCAGAATGGTTATCCATTAATAATCCTCATCAGAATTGAGGGACGAGGTGTTGTGGCACCTGACCCGTGATGATGACATGATGGTGAGTGGCTTGGGTCGAGGCTTGGGACTCAAATCGTCAGGATGACAAAGGGGTGTGGATTATAATGGAAAACTACAGTGGCATTATCTTGTAATGGTTCTTCATTTCATTTAAAAGTCAAAAGCCTCATGGTACATGGTCTACAAGGCCCTACTTGATTGGTTGCCCACCTTTCTTACCTCCCTGACTTCATCTTCTTCTACTCTCTTCCCGCTTCCTCATCATCTGTCACACTGGACTCCTTGATGTTTCTCGAAGATGCCAGATACGCTCTGCTTTAGGGCCTTCACACTGTCTCTTTCCTCTGTCTGGAACTCTCTTCTCTAAGATGCCTACATGTCTCCCTCCCTCATCTGCTTCTGCCTTTGTTCAAGTGCTACCATTTCATTAAAGCCAACCTTCACCTCCTCATCTAACATTGCAAACGACCTTCTCCTACCCATGAAGTGCCCTCTTTCTGTTCTTTTTTTCTATTCTCCATTGTACTCATCATCCTCTAATTTACTAGATTATTCTTAATTTTATTATGCTTTTAAATTTGTAAATGTCTCTATCTGATAGAATGTAAGTTTCATGAGGGCAGGGATCTTTGTCTTAGCCATGGATGTCTCCAACCACCTAGAATAGTGCTTAGCACAAAAAACTCAGGCTGAGGGCAAAGGAGATTTTGGGGGCGGGGAAGGTGTGATTTTTGTGGGAAAAAGACTAGATAGAAATTATGGAATATGAGAATATTACAAAAGAAAGAGGAAAGAGAGAATTTAAAGAAATATTCCTGGGGTCTATGGGTCCCTTTTGCAGTATCTGTTTGAGAAATACAGATAAAGGATTTAAGTTGTTTTAATTTTGTATAGTCTAAAGTATTTAAAATATTTATTTTTTGTATAGATAAAACATGCACCTTCATAAACTTAAAAGAAGATGTGCAATGAAAAGGAAATCTCTTCTCCTTCCTCTCAGTCTCCCAGACATGTAGGATCCCTCTCTAGAGGCAATCACTGTTGCTAGTTTCTTGTGGGTCCTTCCACCTGTAGGCATACTGTATGCAAATTCCGGCACCTTGCTTTTCCACTTAGCTTGGAGATATCAGTATATAGATAGAGCTGCCTCATTCTTTTTTTAGTCTCTATGGAATATCCATCGTAAGAATCTATTATATTTAACGAGTCACCTATTGATGGATACTTGAGACATTTTTATTCTTGTGCTATTACAAACAATAATGTGATACATATTTATATGTATATTCTTTACATGTGGTTTATGACATGAGCAGCAAACAGCTTTTCCCAGTTTGTTTTTTTCTCTTCATTCATGTATTTTAAAAAATCTTTTTATCTTGAAGACATTTTGGGGGGTTCAATTTCTTGTGTTTAGAAAGGCTTCCCCACTTCAAGATAATAAAAAGAATTCTCCCGCTTTTCTTTCAATTTTATTTTCATTTTTTCACGTTTAAAATTTGAGCCATTGGAGTTTTTCTGATTAAAAAGTGTGAGGTAGGGATCCAACTTTATATTTTCAACACCTTGTATTAAAAAATCCATCCTCCAACCACCACCCCACTGGTTTGTGATGAATTTGGTTATTCTGGCTGGGAATGAACTATGTGAGTCATGGCTCTATACACATGACAATATTTTTAAACAGCTTTTTGAGATTTAATTTACGTACAATAAAACTGACCAATTTAAGGTATACAATTCAATGTACACCATAATCTAATTTTAGAACATTTTTAAAACTACAAAAAGAAACATACACATTAGCAGTCACTCCTCATACAAAATACTTTGAAAGATTGCATTGAATTATGTAAATTTATGCAGAATATGTGCTAAAATGTATTATTTTTTTCCACTAGTGTGCTCCTTTGGAGTTAGAAAATCAAAGCTCTGGAAATATTGCTAATTTGAACAGATCTGTCTTGGATGTTAGTTGTAAATGACTATTCTATTTTTCTGTAAGGATTACAAAGTAACAGATCTTTAATTTTTTTCAATACCTATTTTAAAAATTATAATACTTGTGGTACTGTAGATTTCAAAGCCTTCATATTAATGTATATTTTGAATCTGTAAGGCAGGAATGTAGTATATAGTGTTTTGTAAATATTTTAAGTCATAAAACCCTTTGTTTTTGCTTAGCTAGCTATGGAAAATACTTGAAGAAATACTGAATAAATTAGTGCAAAGATTCAACTTCTAGAAAATGTGCCCACAGTTTGAGAGCTTTCAGTAAATATCATGTTTTTTCTTTATTATAAAATAAAGTAAGCCCATGCATACATGGTCAACTAATACTTGACAAGGGAGCCAAGAATACTCACCAGGCAAAATAGAGTCTCTTCAATAAATAAATGGTGTTGGAAAAAACTAGATATTCACATGCAAAAAAAAAAAAGAAAAAGAAATTGGAACCCTATCTCACACCACTCAAAAATATAACTCAAAATGGGTTAAAGACTTAAATGTAAGGCCTAAAATCATAAAACCACTCGAAGAACACATAGGGAAAAAGCACTTGACACTGGTCTTGGCAACAGTTTTTTGAATATGACACCAAAAGCATAAGCAACAAAAGCAAAAATAAACAAGTGGGACTACATCAAACTAAAAAGCTGCACAGCAAAAGAAATGATCAACAAAATGAACAGGCAACCTATGGGGGAGAAAATTTGCCACTCATATATCAGAGAAGAGGTTAATATCCAAAATACATAAAGAACTCATATAACTCAATACTAAAAACCAAATAATCCAATTAAAAATGGGTAAAGAATCGGAATAGACATTTTTCCAGAGAGAACATATGAATGGACAGCAGGTACATGAAAAGATGCTCAACATCACTTATTATCAGGAAATTGAAAATCAAAACCCCAATAAGCTATCACCTCAAACCTGTTAGAATGGCCATCATAAAAAGACCAGAGATAACAAGTGTTGGTGGGAACATGGAGAAAAGGAATACTGTACACTGTTGGTGAGAATATAAACTGGTACAGCCACTAGGGAAAACAATATGGAGATCCCTCAAGAAATTAAAAATAGAACTACCATATGATCCAGCAATATCACTTTTGGGTTGTATCTATCTGAAGGAAATGAAAATCATTGCCTTGAAGAGATGTCTGTATTCCCATGAAAACTCTAATTCGAAAAGGTAGAAGCACCCCAGTGTTCATAGCAGCATTATTCACAATAGCCAAGATGTGGGAGAAACCTAAATTTCCATCAACAGATGAATGGATATAGAAAACGTGATATATATATATATGTCTGTGTGTGTGTGTGTGTGTATAAAATACACAATGGAATATTATTCAGCCACAAAAAGAAGGAAATTCTGTCATTTGTGACAACATGGATGAACCTTGAAGGCATTATGCTAAGTGAAATAAATCAGACAGAGAAAGACAAATTATCTTGCTTATATGTGAAATCTAAAAAGCTTAACTCATAGAAACAAAGTAGAATTGTGATTACCGGGGGCTGAAGTATGGAGAAAACAAGGAGTTGTTGGCCAAAGGGTACAAACAAAGGATCTTCCAGCTATGAGATGAATACGTTTTGAGGATCTAATGTATAATGTGGTGTCTATAATTAACAATACTATATCATATACTTGAAAGTTGCTGAGAGAGTTGATCTTAAATGTTCTCACTACACACAAAAAATAATAATTACCTGAGGTGATGGATGTGTCAACTAATCTTATTGTGTTAATCATTTTGCAATACATATGTGTACCAAGTCTTCATGTCATATACCCTAAACTTACACAATGTTATATGTTAGTTATATAACAATAAAGCTGGAAAAAAATTTAAAATGTAGTTGATAGACATGTAAAATTGTCCAGCTGCTGTACAAAACAGTATGGTGATTACTCAAAAAAATTAATATAGAATTATCATATAATCCAGCAATTCCATTTCTGGGTATACCCAAAAGAAGTGAAAGCAGGGGTTCAAACATGTTTGTATACCCATATTCACAGCAGCATTATTCACAATAGCCAAAATGTGGAAGCAACTCAAGTGTCCATCAACAGATGAATGGTTAAACAAAATGTGGCACATACACACAATGGAATATTATTCAGCTTTTAAAGGAAGAAATTTTTGACACATATTACAACATGGGTGAATATTGAAGACTTTAATGCCAAGTGAAATAAGCCAGTCACAAAAGGACAAATATTGTATGATTCTACTTATATGATGTGTCTAGAATAATCAAAATTGTAAAGACAGAAAATAGAATGGTGATTGCCAAGGGCTGGAGGGAGGGGGAAATGATGAGTGAGTGTTTAATGAAGACAGAGTTTCAGTTGGGGAAGATGAAAAGTTCTGGAGATGGATGGTGGTGATGGTTGTACAGCGTTGTGAATGTACCTAATGCCGTAGAACTGTATGCTCTGGCAAATTTTATGTTGTGTATATTTTACCACAAAAAAACTAAGTAAAAAAAAGATTAATTGGGATGTATGGAACCTACTAGTATTCTTATTACTGTGCTTTAAAGACACCATTTACTCAATCCCCACACCATTTTTACGAAGTTGGTGCTATTATCTTCACTTTACAAATAATAAAATGGAGAGTCTGAGGGTTCAAGTCCACACAGCCCTAAAAATGGCCGAGGCAGGATTTGAACTGAGCTCTTTTGTCTCTAAACACTTGGGTTTTCCCTGACATCATGTGAGGGAAACTGTAACATTACTTCATGGCAAAGGGCTCAATTACTAATTCAAGTTGAAAATGTGTTTTGCTTGGAAATCATTAGGAGGAGGATAAGTAACCATGGAGGCCAAAACGAGACATATCCTTGGCCTGCAGGGGAAGGGATTTCACAACAGCAGGGTTTGCCCTCCTCTGGTTGCTCTAGGAGTGCACTGTGAACAAGACGGGATCGGACCTGAGCTACTCACACCCCAGTGCCTTCTGTTTGCTCTTCCTCTCCCTTTGGGGCCCTGGTTTTCCTCCTCAGAACGACTTCTTCTGTTGGCCATGAAGTCCCTTCCTTCTCCTGTCTCTACTCCACCCAGCATAGTCACACAACCACATTGTGTTATGGCTAACTATAGCTTTTTCTCCACCAAAATGCAAACTCTATCACGAACATTTAGGACAAAGACTGATCTACAGAAGAGGCTTAACAAAGGTTGAATGAAGGAAAATATTCATCAATATTTATTCTTATAAACAGTTCATAATTTATAAACCTCCGTCTGCTGTATGTAAAAGGCTATGGTGGCACAACAGTAATCTGTTCTAACATCTGTCAAATATTTTGTCATCTACAGAGCAACGTTAAGCCTGTATCATCTTCCCAAGGACCCTTTTGTGGTAGGTCGGACAGGAAACCAATGTCCAGAGAAGTCAGGTAACTTGTTTATGGTCACAAAGCTAGTGTCAGACCAGAGATTTGAACCCATGTCTTCAGTTTCATGGATTCTTCTTCCAGAGACATCTGTTTAATAAACTCAAAAGCTACCATAATGAAATAGGACATTGCAGCCGCATCTGCCAAAATTCTAAAAAAAGAGTAAACACCATACCTTGCTCTGGGATGGTGGGTTGCTCCAGAATTCTAAATCCACAAGAGACTGAGGATCTTTCATGAGAGCTCAGAGAAAATCTTGCTTTGGTACCAGACAGAAAAACAGATCCAAGTTCTCAGAGGTTTCTAAATAGTTGTGCTAAAAATAATTCTCTCTGTTAGTCCCAAAGAGCCAGAGGCACTGGAAGTCATTCATTGGGTGAGGCTCAATTAGGGCCAGTTAAAAAGCTCGATTTTGTTTGAGTTAAACCTGAAAGTGCCTGCTTTTCTTGACCGTTAACTGTAGAGGCGCCTCCATCTCTGTGTGTTGTGGCCTCGTTTTCAGATTTGTCTACTTAATTTTTTCCCCTCTTCATTTGTTTTCCACTGAGTGGATGTTTCAGGAAAAAAAAATTACTCACTGACTGGAAATTATTTGTTAACTTAGAGAAAAAAGTTATGTCCTTTTTGAGCATTTTCAACGTAGAATCTTCAGATTCCGGAAGTGGGATTGTGTCTCGTGAGATAACAAGGAAATATGTCCCTATTCTGGGTAAATATGGCAGGAAAATGGTCCCGCATCCTATGTGCTGCAAAATGAAAGAGGGTGATGAATACTGTACTGCTGTTTTCTTTGTTCTCTGAATGGATAAATGATTGGATATTTTCAGAAGACTAATAGGTCTTTGTTCGTATAGAGAATGGATCACAACTCAAAAGGCAGAATGGTTCTCCAGACCCTATGACGAATCATCTTCAGTGCTATCAATTTTTTTGTCCTTTTGATACGAACTTCATGTATATCCTTACAACAGCAGTATGTAATTCATGATGGCGTTTATGGAAACTGAGTGACTGAAAAATTTTGTTTTTATCTTGTTTTCCCCACCATTCTTCTCAAGCTATTAAGAATGCAAATGGAAAGAAATACTTCCAGTTGGGGAAATGGGCACGAATCACAAATTTGACCAAGAAGATTCTTGGGCTTTATTTTGCCTTAGCTATCCAACCTCCCATCTGGAGGCATAGTCTTTTGAATTTATTGGCTGTCCAAAATCTGAGTGCCAACATAGAGTCATAAAAATAATGCCTTGAGCACAGAAGTGAGGCACAGCTTTTGCTAAAGTAGTGTAGGATCTTAATCAGAGAGAGTTTCCTCATCCTCAAAAGAAAATGGTGGTCCTTATATTACTCAGCTATAAAAAGGAATGAAATTGAGTTATTTGTAAAGAGGTGGATGGACCTAGAGTCTGTCATACAGAGTGAAGTAAGTCAGAAAGAGAAAAACAAATACCGTATGCTAACACACATATATGGAATCTAAAAAACCAGTACTGATGAACCTAGTGGAAGGGCAGGAATAAAGACACAGAGGTAGAGAACAGACTTGAGGACACGGGGTGGGGGAAGGGGAAGCTAGGACAAAATGAGAGAGTAGCACTGACATATATACACTACCGAATGTAAAATGGATGGCTAGTGGGAAGCTGCTGCGTAGCACAGGGAGATCAGCTCGATGTTTTGTGACCACCTAGAGGTGGGATAGGGAGGGTGGGAGGGAGGCTCAAGAGGGAGGGGATATGGGGATATATGTATACATATAGTTGATTTACTTTGTTGTACAGCAGAAACTAACACAACATTGTAAAGCAATTATACTCCAATAAAGATATAAAAAAATAAAATGGTTGTCCTTGATTATTTCTAAGTTTTCTCACCGTTCTTAATATTCTCTTATCTTGTGCCTCATGAGGTGGAGCTTAAAAAATAATGTCAGCCACTCTATACCTTACATACAAGTAGAGATACAAGTCACCTGAAAGGGGATACTTGTTATTGAGAGAGGTTACTCAGGTGACTCTCCGCATAAAGGGAAGCACTTGGTAGTGGTTTGATGAAGGTTTTCCTCTCAGGGACACTTGGCTGGAGAGGGGTTGAGACTATTTACTTAAAGCATCCAGGGCCTTCTGGAAAGGAAGGAACCAAGGACCCAACCCCTTCTTTCCATGATGTCAACGTAAAGAAATTAGTCATGGACGACAGGGTTGGTTTGGTCCAAAGCCTGCTGTGAAGAAAGAATACTGTGGACCACAGAATGGAATTGAGCGGGAGGTACTTGGGAGTCTGGGCCAAAAGCATTAAAGGATTTGGGGGTGGCTGGTTTTGGTGGAGTATGTGGATGAAGCTGAAAGTTAATCTGTCTTCAGTGATTCTGTCATCGCAGCTCTCCTTTGGGGAACAGTGGTTGAATACACAGTGGTGAATTAAGAGGGTCATTATATTAAAGCTTAGTAAGGCGGTAGTACCGGGGTTAGTGAGAGCATCTCCTACAAATTGACAAGCATCTACTAGATTCTGCACAATTAGAGTGTGGCAATTTGGTGGCAGCTAAAGCAACAGGACTAGTGGACAAAACTTTGTTTTTCACTTTCTGCCTGGGATAGAAGTAGACATGACCCCATTTGAACCAAGAATGCTCCTAGAATTCTTAGATCATTCATGGAGGGGAGGATTTAGATCTTGACTAGTCTACCTGATAATAAAAGAAAATGGGATCCTGAGAACTAATTGGAAGAAAGAAAAAAGGCATGACTGTATTTGAACTTGAACTGGCTCATAGGTCATAGAGGCTGAATTCTTTCCTTAGTTCACTCCTAGCCTAACACCACAGAACAACCCATTGCCTTGTGTAAGAAGGCCCTGTGTATCTGACTTGAAGGTAATCTCCCCACACTCCCCTCTGAGGTCTTCTAAAAGGCTGGACTAGAATAGCAGTCCTTATAATCTTAATTTCTGGGATGTCAGCCTGTGGATATGTTCATTTATTTGTATATAAGGGATGACTTTATTTTTACTGAAGTATAGTTGATTTACAATGTTGTGTTAGTTTCTGGTGTACAGCAAATTGATTCAGTTATGTATATACATATATTCTTTTTTCAGATTTTTTTCCATTATAGTTTATTACAAGATATTGAATATAGTTCCCTGTGTTATATAGTGGGACCTTATTGTTTATTTATTTTATGTATAGTAGTGTGTATCTGCTAATCCCAAACTTCTAATTTATCCCTCCCCTCCCTTTCCCTTTTGGTAACCATAAGTTCATTTTTTATATCTGTGAGTCTGTTTCTGTTTTGTAAATAACTTCATTTGTATCTATTTTAGATTCCACATATAAGTGATATTGTATGATGTTTATCTTTCTCTGACTTACTTTACTTAATATGATAATCTGTAGGTCCATCCATGTTGCTATAAATGGCATTATTTCATTCTTTTTTATGGCTGAGTACTATTCCATTGTACATATATACCACATCTTCTTTATCTATTCATAGGTCAATGGACACTTAGGTTGTTTCCATTTCTTGGCTATTGTAAATAATGCTGTTATGAATATTGGGGTGCATGTAAGTGATGACTTCTTAAAGGGCTTTTCTCGTTCATTCTTCTTTGGATTGGTACAATCTCCATCAAAGAGCTTAGAAATGGGTAAATTTTTTGACCTCCAAAAGAGGTAGATGTGTTCTTATTTTTCTGTCTTAACTTGACCAAGTGTTGACACAATTTGTGGGTGTTCATATTTGCTTTTTCTGTGTCATTCATAACTTCCTTAAATTCCCTTTAATGTTTGATGGCAAGGTTTCTTATATTATTAAAGTATCACCGTATTTTTTTCTCTTCTGCAATATTTGCTTTTTTCTTCATTGTTTTTCATCTTAGATAACTTATTATAATCTATATCTTCCTGGATTTACTCTTCTTCACAGAGAGAATAAAACCTTTGAAATTGTCTCCTAGAGCATTCAGACCTCAGATGTTACTAAAGCGTGTTATTGCCTATTTCATTCAGTCATTTTCACAATTATTTTAGAGACAGTAGCAAAAAAAAAAAAAAATGGGTAGAAAAATATGCTGAAGGAAGTATTGGCTTAAAGTAAAAAAGTCGGGTTCCATTTACACCTGCTACTCATGCCGAGGCCAAGGTCTTATTCTGTCTTTTCTAGGCAGACATTTTTTTCTCCTCTCAGCTTGTGCTTATTTTCCTGTAGCCTTAACTCACTTTTCAACTGAATTCAGTTCAATCTAGATCAATCCAATCAACATTCACGGAGCATCTCACAGTGTGCTGGGGAACCAGGTCTCAAGAAACAGGTACAGATTGATAGCTTTGTCAGTTTCCTTGGTGTAAATACTTCCATCACGGCTAATTTCAAGCTACCAACCTGATATTCACTAAATGCAAAGCTGTGTGGAGTTGGCCCATGCTAGCTGGTCTATGCTAAATCAGCACAGCACTGGGAATATATATAAGCCAATTCTCGGTACTAGAATTATTTTAAAAAGAAGGTTCTAGCTTATGTGCTAAGACATTACATCATTTTCTCCTTTAATCCTCACCATAACCTCTTGAGGTGAGTAATTTTATCATCCTCCCTTTGTAGATGAGGAATTTGGGCAGGCTGATCCACAGTTGGCCCACCTAACCACTGTAGCATGTATCCCCATAGGGTGTTTCTAACTTTACAAGACCAGGTTCCTGCATCCACACAGCTTGCAGGTGGGTGGATTGCACTCCTGACTCCTCCTCTTCCTCCCCATAGCACTGGGTTCAGGCGGGAATCTAACCTTGTCTTTCTAGCCTCAGTGCCTTGCTTATATCGTCTCCTCTTGCTTACAAGTCCCTGTTGGCCATGTCTTTCCCATGCCCTTTTCTTCATATGCTCACTTTTGTCCTCCTTATGCATTGCTTTCTCCAGAAGGTCTCCCTAATCCTCTCAGCAGGTACAGCCTTCCCTTCCCTCGAACCCTCCTAGCACATTATTTGGATCTCTCTTATGCACCTTAACTCATGGATTCTTAACTAGATCTACTGTATCAGCACACCAGTGTATTAGTTCTGGGTACTGATATTTTTCAAAAGCTCTATGGATAATTCTGATAGGCAGTCAGAAATTGGGACTCTTTACCTTATCTACTTTTGCTCAAATGATGCCTCCTCTGTTAGTCCTTCCAAGCCAGGGAGTGTCAGTGATATAAATCTGATCTGGTCTTCTCACTCTTTTATTCTGTTCTTTTATTAATCCCCCCATTACATACTTATTGAGCTCCTACTATATGCCAGATACTGAGTGCTTGATCTTGGTATTCAATGGGGAGCAAACATGGAGCCCTTACCCTTAGAGAGAAAAAGTCTAGTAGGGAAGACAGACATTCATCAAATAAGCATAAGTCTATGCTTAGCAGATGTTAATTGGGACTTTCCATCATCTTGGAGTTTCTGTTGAGCACTCAAGTCAGAGAATAATGGGCAATCAGTTCCCATACATCCATTTAAGACTTGCCAAAAACCAGCTGGTTATAGCTATAGTCCATTTTTACCCACATAAGAGAAAACTAGCTATAGTCTATTTTTACCCACAAAAGAGAAAACTAGAAATTCAAAAAGGATGAATAGTTGAAGGGAGCCATCAAGGTAGAGAGTCATTAGCTGATAAGGGAGTGCCAAGGACCTCTCCTCTCCCTTCCTATGAGGGAGGAGATGGAGGAATAATATCCCCTCCCCAACTCCCAGACTCGTGGCAAGGGCCCCAAGAGATTACTGATAGTATTAGAGGTGCCTGCAAGAAAGAAACCGTCTTTTTCTCCAGTTGGATATTAACTGAACTGTGAAACTGAAAGCCTTGCAGTTCTCATGGGATCAGAGAAATGTGGGGGAGCTTGACCTACCCCTAAAGTTTGATGTCTTATGTGATCATAGAAATTAGAGAATTCTGAAGGCAGAAGGCTGCCTGGAGAAGAGACAGCAGTATAGAAGCAGCTATTGGAGAGGCAAGGATGTATGAATTTCCCAAGAGGCAGATGACACTGAGGATGGCAACTGGAATTGGGCCATTTAGGTGGGACCTCTTGAGCCAGGAGGGAGTCCTTCTAGGATGAGGAAGCCAGTAAGAAGCCATCTAGCATACCACTGACTGCAGAAGCTGAGGATGGTATTGGGGCAAAGCAGGGTATCACCCAAGGACTTTATCACCCATATTAGGAAACTGTAAAGCATGGAGGTCCATCAGAAAGCCTCTAACGGCCACGGGAACTGTTCAACCAGAGAGAGCCAGCAGGTGCTCCTGCTTGGAGCACCAAGAAGGTATTGGCAGCCAGAAAAGAACCATATCAGTACCTATTAAGTAAACATACTTTGGTCACATTTTTCTAATTCTCCTCCCTTCTGATCTGACTCTGGACATGCCCAAAGTAGAAGGAGAGGTAGGAGATCGGGGAAGAGTGAAAAGCATAACATATTCTGAGCTGAAGACTTGGAAAGAACAAGCTTTCTATTGGATGTGATATTGAGGTGTTGATTTAGATTTGTCTTTTTAATGCCTGAAAATGAGTCACAATTGACCAACGAGATTGTTCATGTCATTCAAAGTGACCAGAAAGCTAGGAATTTGCCTGAGTTGTCATGAAAGGGCAGGGGAAAAGATCCAATAGGATTTGACTAGAAAAAGTGATTGGAGAAAAATGAAGTTGTTTCTTATTTATATCATATTTAAGACATAGACGATCATTTGATAAATTCAGGAAACTCTGGAAAGTGTTTTCTGAAGGGAAAGTAAAGGGTGTTATGGGAGTGTTTAAGCAGGGCAACCTAGTTGAGACCTAGGGCTTGTCTAAAGAAATGACTTGTGACCTGAAATATAAAAGGGGAACAGTCATTAACCAGGAAGAGAAACCAGAAAACACTTCCAGGCTGAGGGAATGCCATGTGCAAAGGCCCTGAGGTGGAATAGGATGATTTTGAAAGAAGGTCACTGAAAAGAGCAAAGGAGAGCATATGTCCGGAGGATATGCCTGGAACTAGCAGGGCTCTGCTGGGCTTGGAAGGTTCTGGTCTTTATCCTGAAAGGCTGTGAGCAGGGTTTAATGGGGCAGGCTGCCAACCCTCCCTCAACCCCAGTCTGTTACAATAATGAAGTTGATACAAATAGAGGTGATGCTTGCTGCCATTTTCCTGCCTCTCGATGAGGTGACTTCAATAAGCTATACAGACTTCATTTGGCTTATGAACTGAATCTGCTTTCATTGTTGAGAAAGATGTAAGTTCTTGTGAGAAAAGTAATTTGCATATTTAAAAAAAGGCAATTCATACACTCATTGAATGAACAAATGTCATGACCTCTACCTTGTGCCAGGTGCCACCGCAGGCACTGGAGATGAGGAGCTGAAAGAGGAAGACAGGATTCTAATGCCTTGGAACTCACTCCAGTGAGAATTTCAAGTCATTAGGGAAGGAAGGGACCTCTGAGGGCATCTGCCTGATTTTCCCATTTTATAGAGGAGAAAATACCTTCATTGAAAAGTGACTCTTCCAAAGGCCCCATTTATGGATAAGACCAGAGTTAAAACTCAGGTCCCCTGTAAGATTCTCTCCTCTGTACAGCATAGCTGGTTACCAGGACCTGATTCCTGACTTCACACAGAGAAGACACTGCAGTATTTTTCATACACATAAATACCTATTACTGTGGATAATTGAGAGTTAACATGGTAGCATTATCCCAAATCATAATACTTGATTCTCATCTTTCTACCCCAAATAGCACTTCTTATATTTTAAATCATAAGAACATTCTTAAAAATTACTGAAAATTTTGAGCATACACAAAAGTAGAGACAAAATGGAAAATGAGTTGCAGTGTACCCACCACCCAGCTCAATAGTTACTGAGAGGAATATAATTTCATTGATACCCCTACTGAACTAATCCCTTACCCCTGCATTTGCTATGTTTAGAAGCAAATTCCACACATCATATAATCTATTTCATAACTATTTCAGGAAAACCTAGGGATTTTTATCATCTTAGATAATAAATAACAGAGTGATTGACACCGTGCAGCTTCATCAGCCCTTGAGACTTTTAACCAAAAATGGGCTTACTTTAGAGTAGTTTAAAATGTCTTAAAAGCACTTTACTCACAAACTGCTACACTGTGCACTAAAAGTTGCAAAATGTAATCTTATGTGGTCTCAAGCTTTCTCAATGAAGTTTTCAAAGTCCACAGGGGAGCTCTCTGATAACTTGTTACAGAAATTCCAAGAGGTTTTGAGCAAGGTAAAGGCCTGTCTGTGGGTCCGTGGGTTCCAGGAAAGACTATGGTGCAGAGCTGGCCTTTAGGCCTGCCACATGTCATGGATGGGTGATACTGCTGCCATGTGCAATTTTTGGCTTTTACTAACATAACCTGTCATACCATCCTAAGATTGTTTAGGAAACACGAGAGAACTATCATCATCTTTATTATTTATTTATTTATTTATTGGAGTATAGTTGTTTTACAATGTTGTATTAGTTTCTACTCTACAGGGAAGTGGAATTCCCTGTGCTATACAGCAGCTTCTCATTAGGTACCTATCTTATACATATTAGTTAGTGTATATATGTCAATCCCAATCTCTCAATTCATCCCACCCCTCCTTTTCCCGCTTGGTGTCCATACGTTTTTAAAATGTTAGAGAGTCCTGGAATCTTGGGATGCGAAGGCTAACAGAGTGATCTGCATTGTCTTGGGCACTTAAGAATCAACAGGCACAGAATGAAGCCTGTCAGCCGTGGGGAAGGATCTCAGTGCAGCTGGGCATGGCCACCTCCATCCCCACCATGGTGCAGACAGAAAGCCTAGGTCAGGGGAGAACCTAACCTGGAAGGCAAACCACAGGAACCAAAACTTTGCGTGTTTGCTTTACCACTTCTCTGCTTCTTGTAGCAGTGACTTCAATTTGCACATTTCCCTGAGAAATATTTGGCATATGAGAGATTCCATATCTTTGTTTTTTTAAATTTTTATTTTCTGGTGTTGTGTGTGTTCTTCTTAAAATTGACATATAACTGACACATAACATTTTTTTAGCTCCAGATGTACAAAATAATGGTTTCATATAGGCATATATTGCAAAATGATCACCACGGTAAGTCTAGTTGACATCTAGCACCATCCATAGTTATAAATTTTTTTTCTTGTGATGAGAACTTTCAAGATCTACTCTCTTAGCAACTTTCAAATATACAGTACAGTATTATTAACTATAGTTGCCATGCTGTATATTAATCCCAGGTTTATTTATCTTATAGCTGAAAGTTTGTGCCTTTTGACCCCCTTCACCCATTTCACCTACCTCCATCCCTGCCTCTGGCAACCATCAATCTGATCTCTGTATCTCTGAGTTCATTTTTTCTTTTTTTAAAGATTCTATGTAGAAGTGCGATCATACAGTATTTGTTTTTTTCTGTCTGACCTATTTCATTTAGCATAATGCCTTCAAGGTCCATACATATTGTTGCAAATGGTAGGATTTCCTTCATTTTTATATGGCTAAATAGTATTCCTGTGTGTGTGTGTGTGTGTGTGTGTATATTTTATATATATATATATATATATATATATATATATATAAAACACATTTTCTTTATTCATTAATCATTGTTGGACACTTAAAGTTGTTTCTGAGATGCCATATCATTGAATAATAGAAAATAAAAAATAGTTACCATTTATCAAGAGTTTTATTATGGCAGGGTACTGTCCTAAGTGCTTTATATGCATTTCTTATTTACTCTTTACCAAGAGCACATGAGGTAGCTGGTATGATTTCCCCATGATAAGGGAGGGGGCTGAGGTTAGGGAAAGAAGGGCAAGGCTGGTAAGGGGCAGAGACGGACTCCAAAACCTTCACCTTCACCTTCACTAGTGATCACATTACCCATATGGGTAAAATCCAAGGCCTATTCAAATTTTGGCTTAGGGGTCTGTGTCCATGACATTCAACACACTCAACAGCAATGAGAATGGGAAACTTCTATTAAAATGTGCTACTTCACTTTTCTTCTCTGTACCTACTCTATAGTTCCTCTCTATTTTTATTGTTAGTATAACATGGTATCTAAGAATTACACTGGGAACAGTTCAATTGACATCATGCAGAGGCAACCAGCTACTCCTGGAGGGGAAAAAGGGAACTGGGCACTCTGATCTGAAGTGCTGAGTGTGAGGCCTCTGAATGAAGCACCCTGAGAACAAGTGAAACTAGATAAGGCACAAAGGAAAAGAGAAAAAAAAAGCAAGTTACAAACCCTCTGAAAAAAAATGCCTCTGCATCTCTAGCTATTGCAGATGTTGGCATCTTCAGTGGAGTCTCCTATTGCATGGGGACCTTCAAGATGGCAGAGGAGTGAGACGTAGAGATCACCTTCCTCCCCACAAATACATCAAAAATACATCTACATGTGGAACAACTCCTACTGGACACATACTGAATGCTGGCAGAAGACCTCAGCTTCCCAAAAGGCAAGAAAATACCCATGTACCTGGCCATGTGGCTGACAGGGTCTTGGTGCTCCAGCCTGGCGTCAGGTCTGAGCCTCCAAAGTGGGAGAGCCAAGTTCAGGACATTGGACCACCAGAGACCTCCCAGCCCCATGTAATATTAATTGGCAAGAGCTCTCCTGGAGATCTTCGTCTCAATGCTAAGACCCAGCTCCACTCGATGACCAGCAAGCTACAGTGCTGGATGCCCCATGCCAAACAGCTAGCAAGACAGGAACACAAACCAACCCACTAGCAGAGAGGCGGCCTAAAATCATAATAAGTTCACAGACACCCCAAAACACACCACTGGACGTGGCCCTGCCCCCTAGAAAGACAAGATCCAGCCCCAGGCACCAGAACACAGGCACCAGTACCCTCCACCAAGAAGCCTACACAAGCCACTGAACCAACCTCACCCACTGATGGAAGACACCAAAAATAATGGGAACTATGATCCTGCAGCTGCAAAAATGAGACCCCAAACAAAGTAAGTTACACAAAATGAGAAGACAAAGAAATAGGAAGCAGATGAAGGAGCAAGGTAAAAACCCACCAGACCAAACAAATGAAGAAATAATAGGCAGGCTACCTGAAAAAGAATTCAGAGTGATGATAGTAAAGATGATCCAAAATCTTGGAAATAGAATGGAGAAAATACAAGATATGTTAAACAAGGACCAAGAAGAACTAAAGACCAAAAAAACAATGATGAACAACACAATAAATGAAATTAAAAATTCTCTAGAAGGAATCAATAGCAGAATAACAAAGAAAACATATTAAAAGCAGCAAGGGAAAAGCAACAATTAATATACAAGGGAATCCCCATAAGGTTAACAGCTGCTCTTTCAGCAGAAACGCTAGAAGCCAGAAGGGAGTGGCAGGACATATTTAAAGTGATGAAAGGGAAAAACCTACAACTAAGATTACTCTACCCAGCAAGGATCTCTTTCAGATTTGATGGAGAAAGTGAAACCTTTACAGACAGGCAAAAGTTGAGAGAATTCAGCACCACCAAACCAGCTTTACAACAAATGCTAAAGGAACTTCACTAGGCAAGAAACACAAGAGAAGGAAAAGACCTACAAAAACAAACCCAAAACAATTAAGAAAATGGTAATAGGAACATACATATCAATAATTACTGTAAGTGTAAATGGATTAAATGCTCCATCCAAAAGATGTAGACTGGCTGAATGGATACAAAAACAAGACTCGTATATATGCTGTCTACAAGAGACCCACTTCAGACCTAGGGACACATACAGACTGAAAGTGAGGGGATGGAAATAGGTATTCCATGCAAATGGAAATCAGAAGAGAGCTGGAGCAGCAATTCTCATATCAGACAAAATAGACTTTAAGTAAAGACTATAACAAGAGACAAAGAAGGACTCTAAATAATGAACAAGGTATCAACCAAGAAGAAGATATAACAATTGTAAATATTTATGCACCCAACACAGGAGTACCTCAATACATAAGGCAAATGCGAACAGCCATAAAAGGGGAAATTGGCAGTAACACAGTAATAGTAGGGGAGTTTAACACCCCACTTTCACCAATGGAAAGATCATCCAAAATGAAAATAAATAAGGAAACACAAGTTTTAAGTGACACATTAGACCAGATAGACTTAATTGATAGTTATAGGATATTCCATCCAAAAACAGCAGATTACACTTTCTTCTCAAGTGCTCATGGAACATTCTCCAGGATAGATCATACCTTGGGTCACAAGTGAAGCCTTGGTAAATTTAAGAAAATTGAAATCATATCAAGTATCTTTTCCTACCAGAATGCTATGAGACTAGATGTGAATTCCAGGAAAAAAAGGTAAAAAATACAAACGCATGGAGGTTAAACAATACACTACTAAATAACCAAGAGATCACTGAAGAAACCAAAGAGGAAATAAAAAAATACCTAGAAACAAATGACAATTAAAACACGATGGTCCCAAAACTATGGGATGCAACAAAAGCAGTTCTTAGAGGGAAGTTTATAGCAATACAATCCTATCTCAAGAAATAAGAAACATCTCAAATAAGCAACCTAACATTACACCTAAAGCAATCAGAGAATGAAGAACCAAAAAACCCCTAAAGTTAGCAGAAGAAAAGAAATCATAAAGACCAGATGAGAAATAAATGAAAAAGAAATGAAGGAAAAAATAGCAAATATCAATAAAACTAAAAGCTGGTTCTTTGAGAAGATAAACAAAATTAATAAACCTGTAGCCAGACTCATCAAGACAAAAAGGGAGAGGAATGAAATCAAGAGAATTAGAAATGAAAAAGGAGAAGTAACAACTGACATTGCAGAAATACCAAGGATCATGAGAGATTACTACAAACAACTATATGCCAATCAAATGGACAACCTGGAAGAAATGGACAAATACTTAGAAAAGTACAACCTTGGAAGACTAAACCAGGAAGAAATAGAAAATATAAACAGACCAATCACAAACACTGAAATTGAAACTGTGATTAGAAATCTTCCAACAAACAAAAGCCCAGGACCAGATGGCTTCATAGGTGAATTATAGCACACATTTAGAGAAGAGCTAACACCCATCCTTCTCAAACTCTTCCAAAATGTAGCAGAGGGAGGAACACTCCCAAACTCATTCTACAAGGCCACCATCACCCTGATACCAAAACCAGACAAAGATGTCACAAAGAAAGAAAACTACAGGCCAATATTACTGATGAACCTAGATGTAAAAATCCTCAACAAAATACTGTCAAACAGAATCCAACAGCACATTAAAGGGATCATACACCATGATCAAGTGGGGTCTATCCCAGGAATGCAAGGATTCTTCAAAATCCTTGAAGACACAGACACAGATGTAGAGAACAGATGTATGGACTCCAAGGGGGGAAAACTGCAGTGGGGTGGGGATGGTGGTGTGTTGAATTGGGCGATTGGGATTGACATGTATACACTGATGTGTATAAAATTGATGACTAATAAGAACCTGCAGTATAAACAAACAAACAAACAAACAAAGAAAACAACTAATACTAAACTTTCTATGGGTTATGTGTATGGAAATATGTTAATATAAATGTTTCAGACATTACAAAAAAAATACACAAATCAATCAATGTGATACACCATATTAACAAATTGAAGGAGAAAAACTATATGATCATCTCAATAGATGCAGAAAAAGCTTTCAACAAAATTCAACATTTATTTATAATAAAAACTCTCCAGAAAATAGGCATAGAGGGAACCTACCTCAACATAATAAAGGCCATATATGACAAACCCACAGCCAACACTGTTCTCAATGGTGAAAAACTGAAAACATTTCCTCTAAGATCAGGAACAAGAGAAGTTTGCCCACTCTCACCACTATTATTCAACAGAGTTTTGGAAGTTTTAGCCACAGCAATCAGAGAAGAAAAAGAAATAAAAGGAATCCACATTGGAAAAGAAGAAGTAAAACTGTCACTGTTTGTAGATGACATGATACTATACCTAGAGATTCCTAAAGATGATACCAGAAAACTACTAGAGCTAATCAATGAATTTGGTAAAGTAGCAGGATAAAAATTAATGCACTGAAATCTCTTGCATTCCTATACACTAATGATGAAAAATCTGAAAGAGAAATTAAGGAAATACTCCCATTTCCATTGCAACAAAAAGAATAAAATACCTAGGAATAAACCTACCTAAGGAGACAAAAGGCCTATGTGTGGAAAACTGTAAGACACTGATGAAAGAAATTAAAGATGATACAAACAGATGGAGAGATATACCATGTTCTTGAATTGGAAGAATCAACAATGTGAAAATGACTCTACTACCCAAAGCAATCTACAGATTCAATGCAATCCCTATCAAACTACCAATGGCATTTTTTCACAGAACTAGAACAAAAAAAATTTCACAATTAATATGGAAACACCAAAGACCCCAAATAGCCAAAGTAACGTTGAGAAAGAAAAATGGAGCTGCAGGAATCAGGCTCCCTCACTTCAGACCATGCTACAAAGCTACAGTAATCAAGACAATATGGCACTGGCACAAAAGCAGAAATAGAGATCAATGGAACAGGATAGAAAGCCCAGAGATAAACCCATGCACATATGGTCACCTTATCTTTGATAAAGGAGGCAAGAATATACAATGGAGAAATGACACCCTCTTCAGTATGTGGTGCTGGGAAAACTGGACAGCTACATGTAAAAGAATCAATTAGACCACTGCCTAACACCATACACAAAAATAAATTCAAAATGGATTAAAGACCTAAATGTAAGACCAGACACTATAAAACTCTTAGATGAAAACATAGGCAGAACACTCTTTGACATAAATCACAGCAAGATCCTTTTTGACCCACCTCCTAGAGAAATGGAAATAAAAAAAAAAATAAACAAATGGGACCTAATGAAACTTAAAAGCTTTTGCGCAGCAAAGGAAACCATAAGCAAGATGAAAAGACAACCCTCAGAATGGGATAAAATATTTGCAAATGAAGCAACTGACAAAGGATTAATCTCCAAAATATACAAATACGACATGCAGCTCAATATTAAAAAAACAAACAATCCAATCCGAAAGTGGGCAGAAGACCTAAATAGACATTTTTCCAGAGAAGATCTACAGATTGCCAACAAAGACATGAAAGGATGCTCATAACTAATTAATAGGGAAATGCAAATCAAAACTTCAGTGAGGCATCACCTCACAATGGTCAGAATGGCAATCATCAAATAATCTACAAACAGTAAATCCTGGAGAGAGTGTGGAGAAAAGGGAACCCTGTTACACTGTTTGTGGGAATGTAAGTTGATACAGCCACTATGGAGAACAGTATGGAGGTTCCTTAAAAAACTAAAAATAGAACTACCACATGACCCACATGGAGTCTTAACCACTGGACCTCCAGGGAAGTCCCAAAAGTATTATTTTAAAATAAACCTCCGCATTAAACACTTCCCAGAATTTACAATTTAAAATTTTTATCTTATATCAATATTTCCATTTTTTTTATTAAAAATGAACTTTCAGCAAAATGATAAACATTTGGGCTTCCCTGGTGGCACAGTGGTTGAGAGTCCGCCTGCCGATGCAGGGGATACGGGTTCATGTCCCGGTCCGGGAAGATCCCGCATGTCACGGAGCGACTAGGTCCGTGAGCCATGGCCGCTGAGCCTGTGCATCAGGATACAATGGAATATTACTCAGCCATAAATAGATAGGAAATTGAACTATTTGTAGTAAGGTGGATGGACCTAGAGTCTGTCATAGAGAGTGAAGTAAGTTAGAAAGGGAATAACAAATATCATATGCTAACACATATATATGGAATCTAAAAAAAAAAAAAAAAAAAAGGTTCTGATGAACCTAGGGTCAGAACAGGATTAAAGATGCAGACATAGGGCTTCCCTGGTGGCACAGTGGTTGAGAGTCCGCCTGCCGATGCAGGGGATACGGGTTCATGTCCCGGTCCGGGAGGATCCCGCATGCCACGGAGCGACTAGGTCCGTGAGCCATGGCCGCTGAGCCTGTGCGTCAGGAGCCTGTGCTCTGCAACGGAAGAGGCCACAACAGTGAGAAGCCCGCGTACCCCCCCCCAAAACAAACAAACAGCCTGTGCTCTGCAACGGAAGAGGCCACAACAGTGAGAAGCCCGCGTACCCCCCCCAAAACAAACAAACAAACAAAAAAAAGATGCAGACATAGAGAATGGACTTGAGGACACGGGGAAGGGGAAGGGTAAGCTGGGACAAAGTGGGAGGGTAGTATTGACATATATACACTACCAAATGTAAAATAGCTAGTGGGAAGGAGCTGCATTGCACAGGGAGATCAGGTCGGCGCTTTGTGACCACCTAGAGAGGTGGGATAGGGAGGGTGAGAGGGAGATGCAAGAGACAGGGGATATTGGGATATATGTATACATATACCTGATTCACTTTATTATACAGCAGAAACTAAGACAACATTGTAAAGCAATTATACTCCAATAAATATGTTAAAAAAAAAAGAGGAACGCATAATGCATTTGCAGGAAAAAAATTGTGCTACTTCAAAGTTTAACACTAAAGGAACAGGGAATGGTGGTGGAGGAGACTTAATTTTCCCTGTTCCTTTCATTTTCATGGAGGAGGGATTTCCCGAAGTACTCTACCTCTTTATTTATTCTTCCCCAGAGAAGGTAGAATGGATGAATTTAGGATATATGGGAAGAACAAGGTGTGTTTAACTCTGTTGACTGGGGATGAAATTCTGCTCAGTTTCAGGGAATCTGGTTTAAGAAGCTCCTTTACCATCGCACCGAAGCAATATTCTTAACAAAGGTATAATTTATAAAGAATAAATGTCATTCTTTTTTCTGTGTACTGTCGAATGAGTTTTGACCAATGTAGTATAACCATCACACACTAGAGACAGGGCATTTCCATTCCCTCTTAAATGTTTCCTCATGCCCCTTTGTGGTAAAAACTCTCCCCCATTCTAGCCGCTGGCAGCCACTGATTTATTTCTGTCCCTATAATTTTGCCTTTCCCAGACTCTCATATAAGTGGAGTCACACAACATGTGGGCTCTTGAATCTCTCTTCTTTCATGGAGCATAAGCTTTTGAGAGTCATCCATGTTCCTTTCTCTGCTAAGCACTATTCCACTGTATGGGTGTACCACAACTGGTTTGTCCATGTACAAGCTGAGGGACATTAGACTTGTTTGCAGTGGTTGGCTCTTCTGAATTAAAGCTGCAATAAACATTCACGCACAGGTCTTTGTGTAAATGTGTTTCTATTTCTCTTGGCTGAATACCTAGGAGATAGATTGTTGGTGAATATGTTACATGTATATTTAACTTCAGAGGAAATTGCCAAACTGTTTTCCAAAGAGGGTATGCCATTTTGTATTTTCAGCAGCAATGGATGAAAGTTTTAGGTGCTCCAAATCCTTGCCAGCACTTCGTATTACTGATTTTGCTTTCAAATTTTTGCCATTCTAATTGGTGTGTGGTGGTATTGTGTTGTGGTTTTAACTGCATTTCCCTAATGATGTTGAATATCTCTTCATGTACTTATTTGCCATCCATATATCTTCCGTGTTGAAGAATCAGTTCAAATCTTTTGGTCACTTTGGGTTATCTGCTTATCATTTGTTGTAAGAATTTATATATTCTAGATATATATCAGATGTGTGTTTTACAAATAGTTTCTCCAGTCTATGATTTGACTTTTTTTATTAGCTATGTCTTTGAAGAGAAGCATTTCATTTTAAGTGCAGTTTATTAAATTTTTTCTTTTATATTTAGTGTTTTTATATCTTATTTAAGAAATCTTTGCCCAACTCAAGGTTACAAATATTTCCTCCTAGAAATTGTATAGTTTTAGGTTTTATATTTAGGTTTATGATATCTTTTAATTTTTTATATGGGGTGAAGTAAGAGTCAAGTTTTTTTGGGGGGGGTTGGGAATTGAGAGACTGAATATACAGACAATGACCAGACCATATTTACAATAGACTCTGACCTACAACTTTAGGCAACCTACCCAGGAAACCAACCTTCTTACTTATCATAACAGCCAAGGAGGCCAACTTGTTGTTATAAGCTAGATGTGCAGGAAGTCAGACTACTGTCTCTAGTAACAATTCTGGAAGCCAAACAATAACCCCTGCAACAATCAGCCCCACATAGCCAGGACTTGATTAATAACTGAAAGCTTCCCTAATTTTTGTCTCCACTTCCAATGTAAGTCTAACCAAAGAAAGACAAATATACACCCCAATGAATCACATAGGATGACCCTTGTCTGGTTATCCCACCTACAGCTTTCCTATGAAAATTCCCTCCAGTCAGAGCATACCTGAAACCTTCTCTGTCTTCCACTATAAAGCTTTCCCACTCCTCTGCCTGGTTTTGAATCTCTGCCAAAATGCAAGTGTTGGTGGCTGACTCCTTTGCTATAGCCAGCTCTGAATAAATAGCCTTTTCTTGTTCTCATTTAGTTGGTCTTCATTTATTTCCACAATATGGATGCAAACTGCTGCGTTTTATTTCTCAATTTGCATAAAATCTGGCAGGGAAGCAGGGGTATTGTTTATTGAGGTCCCCAATAAGTGTGGGAAAGCCAACTCCTACTTTTAAGGGGTTTGCAGTCTGTAGGGGGAAGCCAGTCTTTTGTACCTGAGTTACACTTGATATAAACTCAGGGATAAGAATGTGCACCTTATAGTGTGCTCCTTTGGGGCAAGAACCCTGTCTTATTCATCTTTGTATCACCCACTTATAGCCAAGGCCTAAAATCTAGAATTGCTCAATATATGCCAGTTGATATAATGACTAATTCTAATTAGATGCCCAAATAAGAGCATGAAAAGCAGTCGACAATGAGGATTGGGTTTTGGAAGTAAACACAACGGGTGTGTATGAACAGCCAAGTAAATAACTCTCCTACTTTCCTACTTTCCTTGGTTTAGGCCTGGATGTCTCATACCTGACCTCTTGCAACAGCCTCTTAATGGCTCTCTCTGCCCTTGTGGGTTTTTGCCTTCAAGTCCAACCTCTAGTCTGCTGTTAAAGTGAACTCAAACAATGAACATTTGATAAATAAATTTTGGTTAAATGAAAGAAGAATAGCATTCTCCTATTTAAAACCATTCCAATAATTCAAACTACTCTGTGATTTTATGACCTAAAGAAAAAAAAATCTACAAAGTCAGGAAATACACAGTAAACAAACATGTGTTGAACATCTACTATTTTCCAGGATGGATAAATAAACAAACCAATATTAATTGAACTCAGACCTCATTCACTGGTAGTTCCCATGTTAAAATGTTGATGAGAGCTAGATGCCTGGTTTGAGAACGTTTTGAGTGTCTGAATCTTGAACTGGATTGTAAAAGAATGAAAGCATTCACAGCAATGCTGATAATCATAATTATGCGGATAACAAAGATGAGAGCTAACTGGTATTTCATGCTTATTACATGCCCAGCACTGTCCCAGCACCTAACGTTTATTTTATCTTTCTAACAGTTGCATGAGGTTGGTATGCTACATTCTAAGCTCCCTGAGGACAACAATCAAGGACTTGTTCCTTCCCAGAAAAGTGCATGGATCAGAGGAGACCCTCAACAAATGAATGCTGAATGGATATTATTATTCCCACTGCGTATCTACATAAGCTACAGCTTTCGGTGGGTAAGGGACTTGTCCGAAGTCACCCAGTTGGTAATCGTTGGAAGCAAGGTATGAAGTGTTTGGTTTCAAGCAGAGTGTTCTTAGGTTCCAAGTTTCCACAATAACTGCTTCTCCTAAGATATCCAGCTAGATCACTGATGGAACTTGAAGAATCAAGAAATCCTGTGTGGAGTTTCACTCTGCTGGAGCCCAGCAGGCTGATTTGAGGCAAAGCAAAAAGGAAGGAGGGCGCCTCTGAGGTCAGCTGGTCAACTCTGGCTTTAGAGTGGCTCATTGGGGTTGTATCCCTGGCCCTGGGAGCAATTCTCCTGGCACCCTCACAAGACAGGAAAGAGAGGAGTTAAAAGGGAAGGGGGACCTGTGATCTCATCTCCTTGCCTGGAGAGGAAGTAGGCAGCATTTGTGGCCAGCTAACAATATCCTCCAGTTTGTTAAGAGTAATAAAGAATGAGCTCAAAGGCATCCACTATGCAGAACTTGGTCATGTGACAAATACCAGGGAAAATCATAGAAGGTGCAAATGGAAAGTGGGATTATTTGCTAATACATCAGTGCCATTGGTTGGAATGGTGAGATCCACCTTGCTCTTGGATTCGGAGGCAACTTGGAAGCCAAAAACACCTGCTGTCCTGTGCAGCTGGTTACACGGGGCCACTCTTTTTCTATGGGCAGATGTGGTCACTGAGACGTACATATCTGGCCTCTCAGGACATTAGCCAGTGGCCAGGACAAGGGACCTATCTGAAGGGTTGGCCCTGGCAGCCCAGAGGAAGTTCCTCAAGGGGTTAATAGTCAACACCATTTATTGGGATTCTTAACTTGAAGGCAGCAAATAATAGCATCCATTTATTAAGCACCTACTCTATGCTAGCCACAGTAATCCTGACCACCTAGTGAAGTAGGTATTATTACCTACTTATTACAAATGTTTTTTATTGTTCTATATGTGTGTCTGTTCATAGATCTTTTGTTCAAAGATTTGTAATATTGCCCATACACAGTTGCTGTTTGCTTTTTTTTAATCCTCTCATTGTTCTATTTTACAGCAGATTTCTTGCATGTTTGTATTCTAACATTACTTTTTTGTTTTTAACATCTTTATTGGTGTATAATTGCTTTACACTGGTGTGTTGGTTTCTCACGTATAACAAAGTGAAACAGCTATACCTATACATACATCCTCATACCTCCTCCCTCTTGCATTTCCCTCACACCCTCCTTATCCCACCCCTCTAGGTGGACAAAAAGCACTGAGCTGATCACCCTGTGCTATGCGGCTGCTTCCCACTAGCTATCTATTTCACATTTAGTAGTGTATATATGTCCATGCCACTCTCTCACTTCGTCCCAGCTTACCCTTCCCCTTCCCCGTGTCCTCAAGTCCATTCCCTATGTCTGCGTCTTTATTCCTGTCCTGCTTTTAGGTTCTTCAGAACCATTTTTTTTTTTTAGATTCCATATATATGTGTTAGCATACAGTATTTGTTTTTCTCCTTCTGACTTACTTCACTCTGTATGACAGACTCCAGGTCCATCCACCTCACTACAAATAACTCAATTTCGTTTATTTTTATGGCTGAGTAATATTCCATTGTATACATGTGCCACATCTTCTTTATCCATTCATCTGTCGATGGACACTTAGGTTGCTTCCATGTCCTGGCTATTGTAAATAGAGCTGCAATGAACATTGTGGTACATGACTCTTTTTGAATTATGGTTTTCTCACGGTATATGCCCAGTAGCGGGATTGCTGGGTCATGTGGTAGTGCTATTCTTCGCTTTTTGAGGAACTTCCATACTGTTCTCCATAGTGGCTGTATCAATTTACATTTCCACCAAGAGTGCAAGGGTTCCACTTTCTCCACACCCTCTCCAGCATTTATTGTTTGCACATTTTTTGATGATGGCCATTCTGACTGGTGCGAGGTGATACCTCATTGTAGTTTTGATTTGCATTTCTCTAATGATTAGTGATGTTGAGCATCCTTTCATGTGTTTGCTGGCAACCTGTAGATCTTCTTTAGAGAAATGTCTATTTAGGTCTTCTGCCCATTTTTGGATAGGGTCGTTAGTTTTTTCGATATTGAGCTGCATGAGCTGATTGTACATTTTGGAGATTAATTCTTTGTCAGTTGCATTGTTTGCAAATATTTTCTCCCATTCTGAGGGTTGTCTTTTGGTCTTGTTTATGGTATCCTTTGCTCTGCAAAAGCTTTTAAGTTTCATTAGGTCCCATTTGTTTATTTTTGTTTTTATTTCTATTTTTCTAGGAGGTGGGTCATAAAGGATCTTGCCGTGATTAATGTCATGGAGTGTTCTACCTATGTTTTCCTCTAAGAGTTTTATAGAGTCTGGCCTTACCTTTAGGTCTTTAATCCATTTTGAGTTTATTTTTTGTATATAGTGTTAATGAGCATTCTAATTTCATTCTTTTACATGTAGCTGTCCCGTTTTCCCAGCACCATTTATTGAAGAGTCTGTTTTTTCCCCATTGTATATTCTTGCTTCCTTTAACAAAGATAAGGTGACCATATGTGAATGGGTTTATCTCTGGGTTTTCTGTACTGTTCCATGATCTCTATTGCTGTTTCTGTGCCAGTACCATACTGTCCTGATTACTGTAGCACTGTAGTGCAGTGTGAAGTCAGGGAACCTGATTCCTCCAGCTCCGTTTTTCTTTCTCAAGATTGCTTTGGCTATTTGGGGTCTTTTGTGTTTCCATACAAATCGTGAATATTTTTGTTCTTGTTCTGTGAAAAATGCCATTGGTAGTTTGATAGGGATTGCATTGATTCTGTAGATTGCTTTGGGTATTAGAATCATTTTCACATTGTTGATTCTTCCAATCCAAGAACATGGTATATCTCTCCATCTGTTTGTATCATCTTTGATTTCTTTCATCAGTGTCTTATAGTTTTCTGCATACACGACTTTTGTATCCTTACGTGGGTTTATTCCTAGGTATTTTATTCTTTTGGTTGCAATGGTAAATTGGAGTGTTTACTTAATTTCTCTTTCAGATTTTTCATCATCAGTGTATGGGAATGCAAGAGATTTCTGTTCATTAACTTTGTATCCTGTTACTTTACCAAATTCATTGATTGGCTCCACTAGTTTTCTGGTAGCATCTTTAGGATTCTCTATGTATAGTATCATGTCATCTGCAAACACTGACAGCTTTACTGCTTCTTTTCCGATTTGGATTCTTTTATTTCTTTTTCTTCTCTGATTGCTGAGGCTAAAACTTCCAGAATTCTGTTGAATAATAGTGGTGAGAGTGTGCAACCTTGTCTTGCTCCTGATCTTATGGGAAATGGTTTCAATTTTTCCCCATTGAGAATGATGTTGGCTGTGGGTTTGTCATATATGGCCTTTATTATGTTAAGGTAAGTACCCTCTCTGCCTACTTTCTGGAGGGTTTTTATCATAAATGGGTGTTGAATTTTGTCAAAAGCTTTTTCTGCAACTAATGAGATCATCATATGGTTTTTCTCCTTCAGTTTTTTAATATGGTTTATCACATTGATTGATTTGCATATATTGAAGAATCCTTGCATTCCTGGGATAAACCTCACTTGATTATGGTGTATGATCATTTTAATGTGCTGTTGGATTCTGTTTGCTAGTATTTTGTTGAGGATTTCTGCATCTATGTTCATTAGTGATATTGGCTTGTAGTTTTCTGTTTGTGGCATCTTTGTCTGGTTTTGGTATCAGGGTGATGGTGGCCTAGTAGAATGAGTTTGGGAGTGTTCCTCCCTCTGTTATATTTTGGAAGAGTTTGAAAACGATAGGTGTTAGCTCTTCTCTAAATGTTTGATAGAATTCGCCTGTGAAGGCATCTGGTCCTGGGCTTCTGTTTGTTGGAAGATTTTAAACCACAGTTTCAATTTCAGTGCTTGTGATTGGTCTGTTTATATTTTCTATTTCTTCCTGGTTCAGTCTCGGAAGGTTGTGT
>NC_041220.1:101805341-101815773 GCF_002837175.3 Physeter macrocephalus
TGTCAGTTGTTACTTCTCCTGTTTCATTTCTAATTCTGTTGATTTGAGTCTTCTCCTCTTTTCCTTGATGAGTCTGGCTAATGATTTATCTATTTGTTTATCTTCTTAAACAACCAGATTTTAATTATTTTGATCTATGCTATCGTTTCCTTCCTTTATTTTTCATTTATTTCTGATCTGATCTTTATAATTTCTTTCCTCTTCTAACTTAGGGGTTTATTCAATTCTTCTTTCTGTAACTGCTTTAGGTGTAAGGTTAGGTTTTTTATTTGAGAATTTTCTTGTTTCTTGAGGTAGGATTGTATTGCTATAAACTTCCCTCTTAAAACTGCTTTTGCCACATCCCATGGGTTTTGGGTCATCGTGTTTTCTTTGTCATTTGTTTCTAGGTATTTTTTGGTTTCCTCTTTGATTTCTTCAGTGATCTCTTGGTTATTTAGTAGTGTACTGTTTAGCCTCCATGTGTTTGTATATTTTACAGATTTTTTTCCCTCTGATTGATATCTAGTCTCATAGCCTTGTGGTTGGAAAAGATACTTGATATGATTTCAATTTTCTTAAATTTACCAAGGCTTCACTTGTGACCCAAGATATTATCTATCCTGGAGAGTATTCCATGAGCACTTGAGAAGAAATCGTAATCTGCTGTTTTTGGTTGGAATGTCCTAAAAATATCAATTAAGTCCGTCTTGTTTAACGTATCATTTAAAGCTTGTGTTTCCTCATTTATTTTCATTTTGGATGATCTGTCCATTGGTGAAAGTGGGGTGTTACAGTTCCCTACTATTACTGTGTTACTGCCAATTTCCCCTTTTATGGCTGTTAGCATTTGCCTTATGTATTGAGGGGCTACTATGTTGGGTACATAAGTATTTACAATTGTTATATCTTCTTCTTGGATTGATCCCTTGATCATTATGTAGTGTCCTTCTTTGTCTTTTGTAGTAGTCTTTATTTTACAGTATATTTTGTCTGATATGAGGATAGCTACTCCAGCCTTCCTTTGATTTCCATTTGCGTGGAATACTTTTTCCATCCCCTCACTTTCAGTCTGTATGTGTCCCTAGGTCTGAAGGGGGTCTCTTGTAGACAGCATATATACAGGTCTTGTTTTTGTATCCATTCAGCCAGTCTACGTCTTTTGGTTGGAGCATTTAATCCATTTACACTTATGGTAATTATTGATATGTATGTTCCTATTACCATTTTCTTAATTGTTTTGGGTTTGTTTTTGTAGGTCTTTTCCTTCTCTTTTGTTTCCTGCCTAGAGAAGTTCCTTTAGCATTTGTTGTAAAGCTGATTTGGTGGTGCTGAATTCTCTTAACTTTTGCTTGTCTGTAAAGGTTTCACTTTCTCCATCAAATCTGAATGAGATCCTTGCTGGGTAGGGTAATCTTAGTTGTAGGTTTTTCCCTTTCATCACTTTAAATATGTCCTGCCACTCCCTTCTGGCTTCTAGCGTTTCTGCTGAAAGATCAGCTGGTAACCTTAAGGGGATTCCCTTGTATGTTGTTTTTCCCTTGCTGCTTTTAATATTTTTTCTTTGTATTTAATTTTTGATAGTTTAATTAATATGTGTCTTGGCTTGTTTCTCCTTGGATTTATCCTGTATGGGACTCTCTGTGCTTCCTGGACTAAGTTGACTCTTTCCTTACCCATATTAGGGAATTTTTCAACTACAATCTCTTCAAATATTTTCTCAGTCCCTTTCTTTTTCTCTTCTTCTTCTGGCACCCCTATAATTCAAATATTGGTGTGTTTAATGTTGTCCCAGAGGTATCTGAGATTTCCCTCAATTCTTTTCATTCTTTTTTCTTTATTCTGCTCTGCAGTAGTTATTTCCACTATTTTATCTTCCAGGTCACTTATCTGTTCTTGTACCTCAGTTATTCTGCTATTGATTCCTTCTAGAGAATTTTTAATTTCATTTATTGTGTTGTTCATCATTGTTTGTTTGCTCTTCAGTTCTTCTAGGTCCTTGTTTAACGTTTCTTGTATTTTCTCCATTCTATTTCCATGATTTTGGATCGTATTTACTATCATTACTCTGAATTCCTTTTCAGGTAGTCTGCCTATTTCTTCTTCGATTTTTCGGTCTGGTGGGTTTTTACCTTGCTCCTTCATCTGCTGTGTGTTTCTCTGTCATCTTATTTTGCTTAACCTACTGTGTTTGGGGTCTCTGATTTGCAGAGTGCAGGTTTGTAGTTCCCATTGTTTTCGGTGTCTCCTCCCAGTGGGTACTTTTGGTTCAGTGCGTTTTGTAGGATTCCTGGTGGAGGGGACTGGTGCCTGTGTTCTGGTGTATGAGGCTGGATCTTGTCTTTCTGGTTGGCAGGACCATGTCCAGTTGTGTGTTTTCAGGTTTCTGTGAACTTATTATGATTTTAGGCAGCCTCTCTGCTAATGGGTGGATTTGTGTTCCTCTCTTGCTAGTTGTTTCGCATGGGGTGTCCAGCACTGTAGCTTGCTGGTCGTTGAGTGGAGCTGGGTCTTAGCGTTGAGATGAAGATTTCTGGGAGAGCTTTCTCCATTTGATGTTACATGGGGCCAGGAGGACTCTGGTGGACCAATGTCCTGAACTTGGCTCTCCCACCTCAGAGGCTTAGGTCTGACACCTGACCAGAGCACCAAGATCCTTTCAACCACACAGCTCAGAAGAAAAGGGAGAAAAAGAAGGAAAGAAGGAAAGAAAAATAAAATAAATAAAATAACATTATTAAAATAGAAAAGAAGTATTAAAAATAAAAAAGTAATACAAAACAAGAAAGAGGGAAAGAAAGAAGAGAGCAACCAAACCAAAAAACAAATCTTCCAATGATAACAGGCACTTAATTCTATACTAAAACAACAACAACAAAATGGACAGTAAGAACCCTAGGACAAATGGCAAAAGCAATGTTATACAGAAAAAATCACACAAAGAAGCATACATATACACACTCACAGAAAGAGGAAAAGGAATAAATAAATAAATAAATAAATAAGAAAAGGAAGAGAGCAACCCAATCGATGAACAAATCTACCAATGATAAGCTCTAAATACTAATCTTAGTTAAACATAAAACCAGAAACAAATTAGATGCAGAAAGCAAACCCCAAGTTTAAAGTTGCTCTGAAAGTTCCCTGACTCAATTTTGGGATGATTTGTTATCTATTCAGGTATTCCACTGATGCAGGGTACATCAAGTTGATTGTGGAGATTTAATCCACTGCTCCTGAGGCTGCTGGGAGAAATTTCCCTTTCTCTTCTTTGTTCACACATCTCCTGGGGTTCAGCTTTGATTCGGCCCCGCCTCTGCTTGTAGGTCACCTGAGGGCATCTTTTGGGAAGTCTGAGGTCTTCTGCTAGTTTTCATTAGGTGTTCTGTTAGGAGTTGTTCCACACATAGTTGTAGTTTTGATGTATTTGTGGGGAGGAAGTTGATCTCCATATCTTACTCCTCTGCCATCTTGAAGGCGCCTTCTGCTCTTTGCTTTTAATTTCACTCTTTAATTGAAATATGTTTGTCATATAACATTGGGTAAATTTAAGGTGTATAGCATGTTGATTTGATATATTTGTATACTGTAATATGATTGCCATTGTAGTGATAATTAGCCCCTCTATTATGTAACATAATTTTCATTTCATTTTTTGTGGTGGGAATAATTAAGATCTAGTCTCTTAGCAATTTTGATAATTATATTACAGTATTGTTGTCTGTATTCACTATACTGTGCATTAGATCTTCAGGACTTACATTTGTCCACTGGTTGCAGGTTTATACACTTAAACAACATCTTTCCTCTTTTGCCACCCCTAGACCCTGACAACCACCATTTTACTCTCTATGTTTATGGTTTAGCTTTTTTGGATTCCACATGTAAGTGATATCACACAGTATTTTTCTTTTTCTGACTTATTTAACTTAGCATAACACCCTCAAGTTCCATCCTTGTTATCTCAAATTGCAGGATTTTCTTCTTTCTCATGGCTGAATAATATTTCATTATGTATATGATATCATCTTTATCCATTCAACTGTTGTTGGGCACTTAGGTTGCTTCCATAATTTGGCTGTTGTGAATAATGCTGCAATAAACATGGGAGTGCAGATTTCTCTTTGAGATTCTGTTTTCATTTCCTTTGGATATATACCCAGAAGTGGGAATCCTGGATCATCTGTTTGCTTTTTCTTTAATCTAATATAATATCATAAACATTTCTCTTCTGTTATTCTTTGGAAGAAGTAATTGCCAAACAATATCTGTCAAGAAATTATACCATAATTTATTTAATCTGTACCCCCCTTTATTGGACAATGAAGCTGTTTCCATTTTTTTCCTATTATAAATGATATTATATTGAAAACTTTTGTGCATAAGTCTTCATCCTTATTTAGGATTATTTCCTTAGGATAGATTACCAGAAATGGAATTACTGGCTCAAAAGACTTGTATGTTTTATGTCTCTCTTGGTACATGCTGCCAAACTACTTTCCAAAATGCTGTGTGAATTTATATTGCCCCATCATTTTATGAAAATAAATGCAAGGGAATGTAAGCCCCTTAACAGTCAGGCACGCCTAGTCCCTGGAACACAGACAGAGCCAAGAAACTCCAATTTGGAGGATATGTTAAAGGTCAGCAAAGCTAACCCCTACTGATGCTTGATCACAGAGGTGTGTTTTGTGGAGAGTACATCAAATCTTGTTCCACAGTGGTGTTGATAATTGTACCCTCTCTGGGTTGGGTGGTCCCAGATTCTCTACACAACCTCATCCAGGGGCTAAGCCTTGTTCATTTGTAATTTCACAGAAATTTCTCAGCTCTGTCCCATGCTGGACACATAGTGGGTGCTCAATCCAGCTTGGCAGATTGGATATAGGTGAAGAGACACACTGCCCGGATTGAAGCCCTCTCATTGTTTCCCTGGGTAGACAGCTCTGGCAGGACACCAGAGGCTGCTTTGTGTTGGGACAGAACAGTTGGCCCCTGGTATGGCCAGAGCTCAAGGGCACCAGAGACCCTCAGTCCCCAAGACTCCTCTTCTATAGGGTCTTTGAAGAGTGGGACACTCTTAAAAAGCTTCCTAGAGACCATCACTCAAAGAGTCACATGACCAGGGAGGAATCATGTGACCAGGGAGGTATAATCCATTTCTATCTCTTCTGCACCCAAGGTGTCAAGCCCTCCTGGACCTCCCTTCAAGGTACTACCCTGACTCAGACCTACCTGTGACATTTGCCCTGGTCATGTCCTTCACCCTGGCCTTCCCTTGCCCTACAGGCTATATAGAACTCACCACTTTTCAAGATCCAGCTGAAAGCTGGCTCTGCTAACTCCAGGCAGTTTATTCATTCCATGGAGATTTATCCAGCATCCCCTAGGTACCAGCCCCTGGCCATGTGCTCAGGGCGGCAGTTAGACAAGTCTGTTCTAGTCCTTGCACACACTTGATTCTCTTAGAACTCTACAACTTTCTATGTTGTTCCTCTCTTTCAACCTTCAAGATCTTTCTCTCTACTTCGTTACCTGGTTCACCCCCACACTCATTCAAAATATCTTCATTAATATTCAACTCTGTGCCCAGGCACTGGCCGACATTGAGTCACTCCTCTTCTTACAACCTTAGAAGGTAGTTACAGTGACCATTATTTTCATTTTATACATGGCAAAACTGAGGCACAAGAGGTAAGTCTCCTGTCTGAGGCCGCACAGTCTTAGACTCTTAACCACTGTATTTTACTGCCTCTTTTAGTAACTACATACACTAAAGACAGCAAGGGCTACAAAGGAAAAGAAGAGAGGCTGGTGATAGACATTAAAAAGGGGGGACCTACTTTAGTTCAAGGAGTCTAGGAAGACCACTGTAAGGAAGGGACATTTAACAGGATTCCTGAGGGTGACATAGCTGGGTAAAGATAGAAGAGCCTCCCAGGAAGGGAGAACAGCATGTGTAAAGGTCCTGTGGCAGAAGAGGGCTTTGGAAACTCTAGGAAATGAAAGGACAGTGGGTTGGAACTCACAGGACAAGGCAGCCTGTAAGAGAGGAGGTCAGAGAAATAGGCAAGGTCACATCATTTCAGAGCTTGAAAAATTTGGCTTTTATCCTAAGAGCAATGGGAGCCATCAGTCAGGGGGAACCATGATCTTTGTTATGCTGAAAGTGATGCTCTGGCTACTGTGTGGGGAATGGGTCAGAGAGGGCTGGGCAGGGGAGGTTGCTGACGAGTTGGGAGGCTGATGCAGCCAAGCGGGCAAGAGATGATCATGGTTGGTCACTATAGTGGCAGGAGATAAAGAGATGGAGAGATTTTGAACATATTTTTGTTTAAGTCCTGATGGTGTCCCATGGGAATCTCCTTCCACACTTGTCAACACCAGCTAGCTCCAGCACCTTGTCTCTGCTCCCATGGGACCTCACCCTCTTCTCAGCCTCTTGTCACATGGGCAATGATCTCCACCTTGTCTCCTCTGCTTCCTCTCTGGACTGTGAGCTATTTGTTGTTCATTGTTTTGCTTGCTGCCGCACCCCTACTTCTAGAACAGTGCCTGTCAGTTGGTAGGTGCTTGATAAATGCTTTTAAAATTTGTTGAATGGATCATTTACTGTGTACCAGTCTCTGGGCAAAGTTTTATGTACATCATCTCGTGTGCTATGCTCAGCAATCCCATACGAGGTGGTTACTATTTCATCCTCATTTTACAGACGAAACAAAGTCATAAAGGGTTAATATCCTTTTTCACACTCATGTAACTATGAAGTATAGAGCCGAGGCTGGAATCCAGGTCTGCTGGTGACAAAGACCATGTGTGGGTCACCCAGTTATGCTTCCTACCTGCACCTCCCTCCAGATGTTCCTGTTAGGAGAGTGGGATTCTTGCTTGGATCGTCACTGCATTAGACATCCTGGCCCATTGCAGGAGGCAGCAAGTAGGTGTGAATGAAACTCAACCAAATCTAGTATAGACATACAATGTAATATTGTTCAGTCATAAAAATGAATGGAGTACTGATACGTATTACAACACAGATGAACCTTGAGAACAGTATTCTGACTGAAAGAAGCTAGACACAAAAGGCCACATATTGTATGAGCCTATTTGTATGATATATCCAGAATAAGTAAACTCGTAGAGACAGAAAGCAGATTGGGAATTGCCAAGGGTTGGAGTTGGGATTCAGGAATGGAGAGTGACTGCTTAATGGGTCCAGAGATTTCTCTGGGGGTGATGAAAATGTTTCGGTACCTAGATAGAGGTCAAGGCTGTACAACATTGTTATGATACTAGTTGCCACTGAACTGTTTAAGATGGTAAATTTTATGTTATATAAGTTTCACCTTGATAACAAAATAATACATGGGAATGAAATGTATTGATACTAGCTTCAGGGTAGTAGTTAACTGGGGAGCAAGAAAAGGATTAAAAATGGGGCTTTAGCTAACCTATAATTTTTTATTTCTTTTATTTATTTTTTATTTCTTTATAAATAAATTTTTTATTTCTTTATAAAAGATCTGAAGCAAAAAAAAAATCTGCCATTACTTGAGTTGTCGCTGGAAATTCTTTCATATAGAGAAATGGAGCTAAGACAAAACAGAGTGCAATAGACGAGCAAGAGGCAGAGTTGGCCAAATTTCAGCATAATTCTGTTTCCACCAAAGCCTCTTTAACGTACAGGAGGGACTTCATACAGTGTGTTGTGGCCACAGTCCCTGTAGCAGAATGAATGCAATGTCAAAGTGAGACCTAACCACAGAGATCAGCTTCCCATAATTAGTCTCTCTTCCCTCCAATGGCAGAGGAGTTGTCTGAGACAGCAGGGCACATCAGAGTGGAGGGCTGGATCTCCCCAGTCGAAGCCAAATCCAATGTCATGAAAAGAGCTGGTAGTGCTCAGGCTTGTAGGGGAGTGGGGTTCAGGCACCAACACTTACCGAAGGGTCTGTGGACACTGCCTGGGCCCCACCACTGTGCATGTGCCAACAGGGCTTACTTTCAGAGTCACCTCTTGGGTGGGTTGCATTTGCCTCTGTTTTGCAGCTGAGAAAATGGAGGCTCAAATGAGGAACATGCTCAAGATCACAGGGGAATAAGACAGGGCTGGGATTCCAACCCTGTCTGCCTGGTGCCAGTAAGCTGCGTTCACTGCAGTGCTTCCAGCCTGAGAGCAGACCCTGGCACATAGAAGGTGTTGGATCAGCACTTGTTCAATGAATAAATGAATGGTAGCAAAACAAGACAAATTTTTAATGGCCTAGTGGTTTGGTAAAGATGCAAAGAATTCAAGCCGGCTAAGGGGCAGGTGTGCTCATAGGTTATATGTGAAAATATTAAGCGGTACAGTCATTCAGTGGTACCGCATTTATATTGACAAATATATATGAAGAGTCTGAAAATTTTGCAACCCTTTGTCTCAACACTTCTATTCTTAGGATTTAATTTGAAGAAAATTTAAAAAAAAATATAGGCAAAGCTATATGTACAATGATGATGATCACAGCATAATATGCCTTTTTATTTTGGTCTTATCTGTTCTACAGTTATAGATTGATTAAGTCAATGACACATCAACAAAAGGACTACTTTGTAGCCATTAAAATCTATGTTCTGTAAGGACATTTAATGACAAAGACAAGTGTTTATAATATGTTACTTAAAGGAAGAAAGTAGGCTACCAAATACTGTCTCTAGAGTTGGAACATTCATTTTGGCTTACAAAATAATATGTTATAAGAAGATGAGACACTTCAATTCTAAAATACTAATGTGGCTATATTGCCTTGTGAGGAGGTTATGGGTGATTTGTACTTTCTACTTTAATTTCTAGTGCATTTTCTAAGTTTTCCATGAGGGACAATAAGCATATTCCTTTTGGTTTTAAAAAGTCAATAAACACTAACCCACTCTTCCTATGCAATGGACAGTATCCTGTGTGGATGAAAAGAATGTCCTTTTTCTAAAAGAAATAAAACATTGATAATATAAAAGATTATTTGTGTATATTTATCTCAGTGTATTTTCTCTTCCTCCTCTCTCTGTTTTTTTTTGGTTCTTTAGTGTATAATTTTAGCTCCTTCTCTTCCTGGTACCAGATTTCCCAAATTCTCTTCTTCTACACTTTCTCATTGATGAATTTGACAGCAAAGAGTCTTGAATTTTAGACATCTGGGAATGGCTGTGATTTTGGATTTGTTTTGGGAAAAGATGTATTTGTTCAGTTGAGCAAGTGTGAAGCAAATGCTTTCAGCATGTCTATTAATCTTAGTGGCCTGAGTGATGTAAGGGTATGCTCACTCGTGTTTTATGGTGCTTGGTTTCATAAAAATATGTTTGGTTTCAAGGCATTGGCCCCTGTTCTCTGTTTACTAGGAAAGAGTTTGGAGTATGGAAGGCATCTTGAATTTTTTCCCAAACTTAGTTTGTTTATTAATCATCGACTGGAACTTTGTGATGGTTATGACTAACACATTTTGTGAGTTCATGAAAACGTTTGTTTTTATAGGAAAAAACTGAGTAGAAAAGCACTTGAAATGAACCAGAAATGCCTGACACCATGTTTTACCAAAAAACTCCTGCTGGAGGGTTTAGGGATAGATCGGAATGGCTGTTTCTGCTTACCACACCGATAAGACATGGAGGCGTCTTCATTTTGGTCATGGATTCTAAAAGGTAAAGGAGGAAAAACAAAGGGATTTTCCCGCAGAGCTGAGGAACTGAAGCCTGATTTATAATAGTTGGGACATAAGTGAAATTGTCTTTGGCTCACACCAGAGCTGAGGTTAATAATGTGCCCAATGGCATAAAATTAGTTTGTGTCCTCTAGAATCATGTTAGAACATTCTTTATCTTCATCAAGCTTTAGAAGTATGAGATGGCATGCAGCATTGGCTATGTTAATATTTAGTAAGAAGGTCCCAACACAGAAATGTGTGCATAGGATTTTGTAAGGAGAAAATAAAAAGAAAGAAAAAACACTCTACATTAAAACAAAAAGGTCAGAGAGAACTATAAGAAAATGTTTCTTGTTTTTCCTTTTTTTTTTTTTATGATCATGGAACTATGTTGCTCTCTACCTTTCACTATTTCTGAAATTCTTAATGGTCAGGCATTATATTTATAATAAGATACTCATTCATTTATCCAACAGAGAGGTGCCAATCACTAACGTTAGAGATTCAAAGATAACTAGACCACATATTTGCCATGAAGAAGCTTATAGCATCCCAGGGGAAAGAGACAAATAGATTAGAAATGAACAGTTGTCACGAGGGAGGTATGTTTGAGGTCAAAGTGTGAATCAAAAGAGCAGTGGCCAATAAAACTCTTAGAGGAAAACATAGGAAGAACACTCTTTGACATAAATCACAGCAAGATCTTTTTTGATCCACCTCCTAGAGTAATGGAAATAAAACCAAAAATAAACAAATGGGACCTAATGAAACTT
>NC_041220.1:101816447-101856898 GCF_002837175.3 Physeter macrocephalus
AGGGCAGAAGTTGAGACCCAGATGTAGAGAACAAACGTATGGACACCAAGGGGGGAAAACTGCAGTGGGGTGGGGATGGTGATGTGCTGAACTGGGCGATTGGGATTGACATGTATACACTGATGTGTATAAAATGGATGACTAATAAGAAGCTGCAGTATAAACAAACAAACAAAAAAACAACTAATACTAAACTTTCTTTGGGTTATGTGTATGGAAATATGTTAATATAAATGTTTCAGACATTACATGAAATTTCTAAAAATCTTATATGTTCTGGTATAATGTTATGTCATAATTCTAGTTATTACTTTAAAATGTATATCTCAGAAATAACTAAATTTCCCTGTCAATTACATTATTATGAACTTTCATCAAATCGTTAACCGTGGTCATTTTTAAGTCTTTTGTCATTTACGGACAGTTCTGGGTGTACTCTGATGCTTTTGCAAAAATGTTCCTATAAAAGGGTTTCATCTTCAAGGAATTCATGGAAAAGACTCTGACAAGTACAGGTTTCTGGTAACTGACTATACTGCTGTATGGAATGAATAAGCATTTTCAGAACTCTAATGGAAAACTGATGAATTCATAAAAGTGCTAACAAAAGATCAAGATTAAAAAAAATAATTACATGGGACTGAGTGAACTGACGAGGATGATTAAAATTTTTGTGACTTTCTGTTTGAATAAAAAAAAATCCCACAAGGACTCAGAGGCAAAAAATATACAAATCAATTTTCACTTCAAAGTAAAGGAGCTGTTACAGTGGAGGATTACTGGACTGAATGTCAATATTATGACATATGAGTGTGTTTCGTGTTTGGTAATTGCAATCCTTGTAGCTTTTGTTGTGGTCATCCATTTACAATGCTGGGTCAGTTTATTTATCTCTTGTAAAAATAAAATACAGTGTGTGTGTGTGAAAAAAAAAGAACTGACTACATCAGAAATTAATGAAATGTCTACAAAGGAATACTTTGGCATATTGAAAATTAATTAAATATTATGTGTATATATGTTTGTGAGTATTTGCACATATATGCTATATCTGTGTGTATATACATATGGTATATATATACATATATGTGTGTGTTGTACATATATATGTTTATATATATAGTCTCTTGGTATGGAATGGCAGATAATTTTCTGCTATTCAGGCAGAATATTGCTTTAACTAAAAAAAAAAAAAGCAGTGGCCATTATACTTATGTGCAGAGTCAAAATTTTAAAATAAATGAACGCACATGACTTGACCATGAGACAAAGTTTTCTATGTATGAAAGAATATCATCTCTTTGAGTCTGGGTCTGGGTCATTCTGTCTAGTTATGTGTGTTTGAGAGCATGGGAGCTAAAGACTGAGGTGGTCCATTCTGCAGGGAGCTGAGTGAGGCACACACATGTGCTGGGGTTGAGGCTTGGCAGCTTGTCAGTTTGAGGAATGTCATAAGTTAGTCTCTCTGAATCTTGTCTCCATCTACAGAGGCCATAACTTTACTGATGCATCTCTTGAATATTATAACACTGATGTACAATTACCTCGCTCCCTTGGATCCTGTGTTTCAGATGGATGACCGTCTTTTAAAATTTTAAGTATAACAGAAGTATATCCTTCTTAGCAGGAAGTAGAGTGCTAAAGAGCTCAACAAATTAGTTAGAAATCACTTTTCAGAAAGAGAACACAGGTTCTGCATTAGGTCCCCAGGGGTTTTCCAAAGAGATAGAGCATTAATTTGGACTGAGAGTTGTTTGTTTTGGCTGTTGAGAAGTCCTATTGTGGTGTTTGTTAATTTTTAGCATCCCTTCCATGTTGTAAGTGGGTGAGTTTGCTCACATTGGTTATCTCTGAGTCAAAGGACTGTTATTAATTTATTACAGAAATAGTTCTTTAGTGTCTGCTATGTTCCTGGCCTTTCTCAGAGCTGAGGGGATAGCGATCAGAAAAAAACAATATCCTTACCTTCATGGAGCAATAGATAATAAACACATAGACAAACAAATAAATAAGGAAATGGGTGATGGAAGGGTTGTGTGCAGAGGCTGCCTCTTGTTAGATCCCCATTGCTGGTGATGTTCATTTAGATCAATTTTGGTGTCAGTTGTCTGGACAGGGTGGACAACACCTGGACTTTGGGGTCAGAGTCACCTGAGTCCAAATCAAAGGAATGGTGCCTATCAGCGTTCCTAGCTGTGTGACCTCAGGAGAGTTACATAACTACTCTGAATCTCAGTTTCTCTCATCCCTGCTTTGGGGACAAGGATACTCCCCCAGGGTGGTTGTGAAGATGAAATGCATTAAGGTAAGTGAAGTATGTGGATCGTATTCGGTGCTCAAAAACTGAGATACCTGCTCTTTTTTATTGGCGTATAGTTGATTTACAATATTGTGTTAGTTTCTGCTGTACACCAAAGTGAATTAGTTATACATATTCATATATCCACTCTTATAGGTCATTACAGAGTATTGAGTAGAGTTCCCTATGCTATACAGTAGGTTCTGATTTCCCTTTGCTTTATACATATTCATATATCCACTCTTATAGGTCATTACAGAGTATTGAGTAGAGTTCCCTATGCTATACAGTAGGTTCTTATTAGTTATCTATTGTATATATAGTAGTGTGATACCTGCTTTTTTTACGCTATCTGCATCTCCTATTGCTGGTTCTCTTGGGATTGCTGGAAACCTAAATCGAACAGCTTTTCCCTGTTGTGTCATCTCTAGAAAAGTAGCTCTGCAGGACACTTGTGACTTTTCCAGTTGTCGTTTAGCTTTCTTTACTGGTCATAATCTGAATAATGGCCACCCGAGGATGTTCACGTCCTAACCTGTGAATATAGCAAAGGGGCTTTGCAGATATGATTAAGTTGAGGGTCTTGAGAGAGGGAGGAATATCTTGGATTAACTATGTAGGCCACTGATGTCATCACAAGGGTCCTTATAAGGGGGAGGCAGGAGGGTCAGAGTTACAGAGAGAAGGTGATGTGAGGATGGAGGTAGAGGGAAACAAAATCAGAGGGAGAAGATGCTATAATGGCTTTGAAGGTGGAGGAGGGGACCAGGAGACGAGAAGTGTAGGCGACCTCGAGAAGACAGAAAAGGCAAGGAAACAGCTTCTCCTCTAGAGCCTCCAAAAGGAACACAGCCCTGTGAACCCATTTCAGGCTTCTGGCCTCCAGAACTGTAGGATAATAACTGTGTTGTTTTAGGCCACTAAGTTTGTGATAATCTGTTATAGCAGCAACAGAAAATGAACACAGGTGACAATGGGAGACCCTGCCTGAGTTCCAGGCAGCAGGCAGAGTACAGGTCTCTGGGGCTGGGCTTCTTAAACATGATTTCTGAAGCTCGAAAGCATGGTTTGAAGCCCAACTCTACCACCTACTAACTGTGTGATCTTGAGAATGTTACAGTCTCTCTGTACCTCAGTGTGCCTTCTATAAAATAGGATGAAAGCATACGTTTAGAAAATATATTAGGACATTGGCACGGGTGAGTGCTCAATGAACAAAAATTATTAACATAAATGAGTTCTTACTGAAATGAATGGCTGTCTCCCCGGAATAGCGGAGGATGAATGAACTGTTGCCAAGGTGCTGGTTGAAACACACCAGTTGTTTGAATGTTATGAAAGATGATTTTAGTTAGTATACATGTTCATTTCCTTAGAGAGTCTCTTTCAGCTGGGGCCAATGGTAGTGTCTTTCCCTTCCTGTTCACATATGGAAAGGGGATGCAAATTGGATGACAGATGCTTCTCAAAGCTCTGTTTTGTCTTGATTATAATTCAAAATTCATGTTGAAGCTCTAACAGCCAAATAAAATGTTGCCCTTTGAACTTTTTGCAATTGCATTTGTCTCTGGTAGATCACAGGCTGCTTTGTTTCTGCTTTGCACAGAGTTATTCCCCTGATAATTCTGAAAACTAGGGAGAGAGCATGTGCACATGAAATGGTTGTGATTTTTCTAAGTTTATCTAGTTAAGGTCATACTGTTCTCTAATGTGGTTTTATATTTGAAAAACAGAAGACACCATTTGTGTGAATTTAACCTAAGGAAATAGTTCTTAATTCAATAAAAATATCTACATATAAAGATGTTCATTGCAGCATTAAAAACAACCAAAACATCAGAATAAACTATAATGTTACAAAATAGGAGAATTGTTAAATATATTGTGGGATAGTCACCCAGTGGAATATTATGAAGCTAGTTGAAAGTGTGGTTATAATAGGGCAAATATTTGCAATCCACTGTTAAAAGAAAAATCAGAAGGTGAAATCTGTTCAGTGTAAATATAATGCTTTTTATGATTATAACTCATACATTAACAGCCTAGCAGGAAATATACCAAAATACTGTCATCCATTGTGTTAAGCTGGTGGAATTTTGAATTGCTTTTTTTCCCTTCTATTTTCCAAATATTTAGCAATATATTTACATATCTAAGGGAAAAAATTAGTTAAAAAATAAAGCAATAAGCCAAAGCTTCAAAACAGTATGGAGGATGTCCAAGAAAACTATGAATGCACACTTTTATCTAAACAAAAACGCCTAAAGAATTCTAATTTCTTAGATCAGTGCTGATGGCAAGAAAACAGGGGTGAGAAGTCTTGGCCATTAGCACTTAACAGAGCATGTGGAGACCTTTCTGGCACATACACTTTCTAGCTTAAAGTCAACCAATTTGGTTTCATGAAACAAAGAAGAATTTTTCCTTCCAAAATAATTCAGTTCTGATCATATCAATAATCCCCATTCCAGCGCAGGGGCTACAGAAAAAAGAAAGAGGAAGAATAGCTACTATTTACTGAGGGCTGGCTATATGCCAGGCTCTGTGTTGAGTGTTTTACATGTACTGTCTTCACTCATCCTCACAGGTCTGTTAGGTGGGTACCATTATATGGGTTTTACAGACGAGGTGCTCAGAAGTGTGAACACTCGTTGGGGCAGAGGCAGGTTCAGACCTGAACTGTTGGACTCCTAAGCTCATTATTTCAACCAGGAACTTGACCTAGGCTAACTAGGCTGCCCTGGGACCTTAAGCTAATTCTGTATAATACTCTATTTTTAAGAGATGCAACACTGTCTCGCTAGATCTGTAATTCCCTGCCGTGGCTGTGCAAGGGGAATTTTTAAGTTTAGTTTAGTTTCCAATAGGCAACACACAATGGTGTTTGAAAAATTCATGTAATAGAAGTATATATAATGAGAATAAGTCTCCTTCCCACAACCATCTCAGCATTCTCCAGTTTGTCTTTTCTGAGAAAACCATTGCAAATGGGGAGCACTAAATAAATACAGGTATCATTCTCAAGTTTTAATGACTTAAAACCTAGGTTTGCCCAAGAACCTGAATTTTTTAACAGGCTTCCCTGATAGTTTGGATGCAGGGCCTGGGGCTGAGGATCATTGTTTCAGTGATACAGTGGTGTCTAAGCAAAGAAAATAATAGTAAAAAGCAAATTCACACTGCTTATGTCAACAATATTTCACCTGCATACAGCCTTTCAGGAATATAGGTTTGATAAAACTAGTTCACCTTTTCTTGGATTTGAAAAATCCAACAATTTTAGAGACTGGTATATTTTATTTGGAAATGTTTCTCAGCAGAGGTAGATTTGAAAATGATCTCAGGATTCCGTGTATCCTGACTCCAGCTGGTGTCTGGGAAGGAGCACTGACCTAGGGGAGACAGGGTGTCTCAGTCAGCTCAAGCTGCTGTAACCAAATACCACATACTGGGTGGCTTAAAAAACGGCATTTATTTCTCACAGTTCTTAAGGCTAGGAAGTCCAAGATCAAGGTCCCAGGCAATTTGATTCCTGGTGAGAGCTCTCTTCCTGGCATATAGATGCCGTCTTCTGGTTGTGTCCTCACATAATGGAGAGAGGACACTCTGGTCTCTCTTCCTTTCCTTATAGGGACACTGATCCCACCAAGGGGGGTCCCACCCTCATGACTTTATCTAAATTAATTACCTCCCCAAAACCGCACCTCCAAATAGCATCACACTGGGGGCTAAGGCTTCAACATAAGAATTTTGAAGGAACATAAACATTCGGTCCAGAACACCAGGCTCCAGTCCACTCTGCCAATGTCCAGCCTAGAGTTCTTGGGCTACATCGATTGTCAGGCTTTAGTTTCCTCATCTATAAAGTAAGTTGATTGGACCAGCTCAAGGGTTTCCAAAGTGATCTCTAGGGGGATCTGGAGCTCTCTCTGGGGATGAGATGGAGGAAGGAGGTGGTAATTGGGCAGGTAGATGTATACCTTAATAGACCAGATACTTCCTCACCCTCATCATTCTGCAAGAGCATTTATCTATCTATCTATCATCTATCTATCTATCTATCTATCTATCTATCTATCTATCTATCTATCATCTATCAAATCATCTATCCATCTATTATCTATCAAATCAACTATCATCTATCTCTCTATCAAATATCTATCATCCATCCATTATCTATCTATCTATCAATCATCTATCTATCTACCTATCTATCATCTATCACCATTTTAGTATTAGTTAAACTCCAGACTGCTTAGATTTCACCAGCTTTCCCACTAGTTCTCTTTGTCTTTTCCAGGACGCAATCTAGGATACCACATTGCAGTTAGAGTTTTATTTGATTTTGCCTTTGGTCAGATTTTATTCAAACTAATGGTTCCAGAAGAACAACACAAAATGCTTGATATCCACTGGATTAACTGCTCACTAGGTGTCTTCCACTTGTTTGGGCTTAAGGCAGCATGTATGAAGATTAACTGATGCAGGGAGATGAGTAAGGTCTTTGGAGTCAGGCAGAGCTGGTCTCGCTTTTACTCTTGGAGGATATCGGACAATTCACTGAGCCTCCCTGAACTTCAGAATTCTCATTTGTAAAATGGGAGAGTAACACCTAATTTGCACATTCTGAAGATAACGTGAGTTTGGCACAAGATGCAACTGTAAGTGACAGTTTGGCTCTGGGGACTGTTTTCCACATCCGTACGGTGCTACTGACCCTCAGTTTTAGGGGTGCCTAGGCCACCACTTGGCTATACTATTGGTGCTGCCCTCCTGACACTCTTGTCCCCAGGCCAGCTGAGTCTTTTAAACATGTACATGTGCCTGGAATAATATTTAACAGCAGGCTGCTCTCCTGCTCCAAGGAAAGTCCCTCTGATATCCAGTGTTTCTTCATACTGTTGAGATGGGATTTAAAACATGCATCCTGATTCATTTATTTGAAACTAGAAAAACATTACACAATACATATTAATCATGGAAAAATTAGACTATATGGATAAACAACAACAAAAAAGAAAATAGAAATCAGCTGTTAATCAGGCCACCCAGAAATAATCCTGTTATCATTTTGGCATCTACATCTGGAAAGATACATATTCTCTGTCTCTCTCTTTTAAATTATACTATTCTGTGCATTACTTTTTTGGGGAATCCTATTGTCATTTACTCTATATTTACTCATATTTCCATATAATAAATATAATTCTATAATGTAATTTAAAAATGATATTATAAGTTTGTACGGAAATTGTCTTAACTAATTCCCTATTGTGGGATGGTTTGGTTGTTTTTAACTTTTGCTTTTGCCAGTAACATTGCAATACGCATCCCTCTAGTGGAATCTTTGTGCACTATTCTCCAATTTGGAAATTTGAAGCTGGCAGCTGTCATACTCGGCCCACACCCTCCTTTCCTCTTGCTTCCCTTTGCAGATTCCCCTGTGTGGTTTGTTATGCGTGTGGTGAAGGGTATGCTCCTTTGAAGGCAGCGAGCACGTGTTATTCATCTTCTCCTCTCTGATGCATGGCACCATTATGAGCTCTCTGTGTGTTCCTACCGTGTCTGCCACCCTGAACTTGTGCCCCCATTGCTGGTTCTGCTTGGATATTGATGTCTGGGTTCTTACTCTGGTCCATCCCCTTACTCATTCAGTAGAGATCAGTTGAGAACCTAAGACGTGCAAAGCAGGAATCCAGACACTGGGGAAACAGGGCAAATAAGACAGAAAATGGTCCTGCCCTCAGGGAGTGGTGCTGTAGAGTGGTAGGCAGACAACAACCAAGGGAACAAACTCAGTGTTAACCTCAAATAGCGGGAAGTGCTGGAAAGACTAGAAAGCACTTAGGAGGATGGAGAGTCTTGGGAAGGAGATCAGAGGAGGTTTTCCTGAGGAGGCAATGTTAGAGTAGAGATCTAAATGAGGCAAAGGTGTGACCAATGAATCTGGGTGGACAAGCGGTCCCTGTAGAGGAGCAGCCACTGTAAGGATCCTGCAGCAGGAATAATCCTGCCTGTTCCCAGGAAGGAGATGAGATAGCCGGGAGAGAACAAGGGCCAGGGTGTTGAAGAGGAGCTAGGTTATGCTGGGCCACATCATGCTAGGTCATGGAGGCCATGGGGAGGAGTTTAAATTGTATTTGAAGTTCAAAGGGAAGGCCTTGAAGGAAACAGGAGAGGAACATGGTCTGGTTTTCCTTTTCGAAAGATCACTCTGCTCAAAATTTATCCTAAACCAAAATTATCCAGATGACAAAACACTCAGCAGGGAGAATGATAACGCCTCAGCAGATACTGACTTAGAGGAAGGAACAGGGTTTTCTGAGTTTTAGTTTCCTGAGCTTTCCAACTTTCTTTTTGTGGCAGATACTGTTATAAAATCATTATGTGTTCCCCATCTACTTTTGCTACTACAATTCCAATTTTGTCAGCAGGCAATATATGCCCACTGCCTAGCCTCATTTGCCGGTGGTCTTGGGAGGCATGTGACGTGATTATAGCCAATAAGGTATATATATATTAAAAACAAAAAACATTGAATGGAGAATTCTGGAAAGATTGGCTTTCCTGAAAGCACCATACACAATTGGTACCCACCCCCTCCTTCTCCTCTGCCTCTGATGAGCACAGAGGTGATGTCTCAAGCACAGAGTCATCTTGATGACAAGCATGAGCATGAAAGATAACATGTTAAGGATGAAATGGTGGGAAAAGAGAAGCAGGCTGGGTCTCAGGGGCTTTAATGAGCAGCTGAACCCATGCCAGCGACCCCCTGACTTTTTGTTGTGTGAAGAAATAAAAACCCTTACTAGTTTAAGCTGCTGTTACTCACATATTCTGTTGATTGCAGCCAAAGCATTCCTAAGTGATGCATTTATCACTGAGGAAAAGTGAGCGCTGACTTCATTAGTAATTCCCAGGAATAATATGCACATCATTAAAATGCTGAACAACTCAATGTGTTTAAATTGAAATGATTACAGAACCCAACTTGGGAAGCCTGAGTTTTGTGGATTAGGGTCCATGATCTCCATGTTAAACCTAAGTCTACTTGATATTACCCAAAGGAAAACAAACTAGAATCAAACTGAAGGAATGGTTGAACTTCAGATAAATATTTGTTCATTCATAACAACTGATATTAGTTCCTAAAAGATGTTTCCAAGGTTAAAAGACAATTTTGAAAAAATATTGTTTGACATTATTTTGCTTTAAAAAAACTCTGTATGTTTCCACTGATATATTTACTTTCTGCCGTGAAAGAGGAGGAATTTATGCACTTCCTGCTCCCTACCACCCCCAACCTTCTGATTTTTGTTGGTTACATTATTTTGGGATTGCCTGGAACGATCATGTTTACATTCTGTTCTGCCAACTCATTCCCACTGTTCGTCCGTCTTGGTTCTGTGATTAAATTAGTTCAATTCTTACTGTTGTCCTTTTCTCCACGGCTGGGTGTTTAATTTTGATTAATGCCTTGTACGCTGGATTTCATCATCAGATATTTCTCAGGAAGCGCTTTGTTACTATAGCCCTTGAATTCCTGCATGTTTAAGAATGTTTCTTAACATTCTTGCATGTTAATGCCTGTTTCTTTTATAGACACAGCAGAATATGACTGAGTAGAAAACTCTTTGGGTCACCACCCTTTTCCCCTTAGAATGTGATAGATGTTGTTCTGTTTACTCGTGTTGAGTGTTGTTTCGGAATGAGAAAAATCTTGTGATTCTTGTTCTTTGCATGAGGCAGACGGAACATTTCCCCTTGAATTTCAGTATCTTCACAGTGCATTTGCCGATGTTGCCAGTTCTGCTTTTTTTCCCCTAGGATACGGTGTGTCCTTTAAATCTAGAGATACCTAGCTTTCTTTACTTCAAGAGCTTTTTAAGCTTTTTCCTGTTCCCTCTTTTTTTCTGTTCAGAATACCAGTTTGTGTTCCTCAGTTCGTATTGTCTTGTCTGTCATCATTTTTATCTCATTTTTCCTTTCTATTTCATTTCATGTGATTTCTTACACTTGGCCTGTGCTCTCAACAGTATTTATCTATTTTCTGCTGCTTCTATGTTGACTTTCATCTCTCTGATTGCTTTATTTTTATCTTCCATTTATTTCCTGAGTTCTGCCAGTTCACTTTTCAACTGGTTTTCTTCTTATTTCTCTTTTGATCACTTCTATTGCTTCTTTGAACTTTCTTTTCTGAAAAACTATGCTGTCAGTTCATTTAAGACTGAAGAGAACTAATTTCTTTGTTCTCTGGAATAGATCATTCATGTCGTGTGTATTTTTAATCTGCCTTCTGTATTTGTTTTTTTCTTCCTCTTGCAATACCCATGCTGGGGCCCTTGCCACCTGGTTTCTTTCTCAGCATTACTCAAATATGAGTAGGTGCATCCAGCTGTTTGACTAACAGTAGTGCAGAGGGGGGTGGGAGCATTGTTAACTGGGCTCCAAATTTGGTTGTGGTCTCTGCCCTCCTACCCAACAAGCCTCGATGAATTGTCTCCTTCAGGCTTTTGTCTCCAGAGGGTCAGTGTAGCTCATAATGGAACATTTAAAGCTATGACTCCAGGGTTCTCTCTCCAAGCCCTACTCACCCCTTTTCACGTCCAGGCTCTCCCAATCAGAGACTCTTTGTAAACAACAAACATGGCGAGTCTTCTTGTTTCCTCTTCATATATTTGCCATTCCCTTCCCCCTGGCTATCTGCAATGTGGAAACAGATTTTTATAGGGATGTTCTGACTTCTCCTATGTGAGGTCCACAGCACTGGAGCCCACCAGTATCTCCCTTTCTATCCCGTTCTGTAATACCTCCTTCCTCCATCCTCAAAGCTAAGCATGGCCCGATGGATTGCTTGGCCAGCAAAATGTGAGTGGAAGTGACATGAATCACCTACATGCTTTCATTCCCTTCCACAGTGAGCTATGAAGCCTCAAGTTATGATGGTGGTACAGGAAGATGGTGGAGTTGGCCACGTCCCTGAGTGCCTACTCTTTTGCCCCATGTTGGGCATGTAGCTATAGCAATATTGTAGCAACAACAAAATGTAGCAATAATAACAACAGCAATAAACAACATAAAATCTTTGCTGTCTTAAGCCACTGAGATTTGGGATTTGTTTGTTACTCCTGCATAAACTAGCCTCTTTGACTAAAACAGGGAAAGAAAAGCCAACAGTTTCCGTATCAAATGGTAGGAAGTGCAGACGCGGAGGATGTTGGAAGGGCTGGTTGGAAGATGCGCATCAGAGCAGAGCATTCATCAGCCGTCCTGGACGCTGACCAGCTTCATGGTTTCCCTGAGTGTTGGAGGGGAAATTTCACAGAATCTCCAAAGGAAGGTCTCTTGTTGCACAGGGTTTCAGATTTCTTGTGTTCACCAGGAAACAAAACAATAGAACTTTTCTGTTTCTCTCTGCTTCCTTTCATATATCTTCGTGTGCACCAAATTTAGTGCCATTGACAGCTTTATTTACTACCTCTGAAGAAACCTGGCTGATTTCTGATGGGTTATACTGATCATCTAACCCTGTAAGGTGATCATGGGAGCTCATGGGAGCTGCTGTCTTCAGGTCTTCCTGCAATGTAAGGTCCGTAAATGCTTTCTTCTATTTTTTTTTTTTTAAAAGGTATTTCTCCTCTCCACGATTAAAAAATGCGTGTGCAATCCTAGACATTCTCTAAGCATAAAGCATTACATCTTTGATGTACTATTGAGCCTAGAGACAGTGATCTTAGCTCCTGTCTTGTTTCCCTAAAATCCAGCATGCATGTTAGACCACAATAATATCTCTTCCCTGGAACCAGGCAATCTAGGCTTAAACCCCTGTCTTGCCATTCTTTAATGGCACAGCCCTGGAAAAATTGCATAAACTTTCTGGGCTTATTTTTCTCATCTGTAAAAATGTGATAATAAAAATGGACTTTTCATCCCTTAAGAATATTGAGAACAGCAGATGCGCTGATATCTGGGAAAGACCCTGGAGCAGTGCCTGGTCCCAAGTGGGCACTCAGGACAGATTTCTTGAAAGCATCTTATAAATTTTGCAAATGGCATATCCATAATTCATTCATGTACTCAACACCTATAGAGTTATTTATAGTAACATAAAGAAGTGATAGTGAAATTAAGGTACCAATTAAAGTCAAGTGTTGTACATAGCCTGAGATTCCAACAGCTAAATTTGCATGCTTACTCTGTGCTCAAGCACCAGGCTAAGGCTTTACATGGGGCATCTCATTCAATCCATACAACTCTCCATGTATTACTATCATTATCCCCATTCTAGACAGAAGGAAACTGAGGCTTAGGAATGTGAAGGAATTGGTGCAGCTCACAAAGCAGCAGAGTTGGGATGGGCGGTGCAGGCAGTGTGACTCAGAGTGTGTATGCTTATCTAGAGCACTCGCAGAGATACCATAGATGCTGGAAGCCAACTGCTGCCTCAGGATGGATGGTCACGAAAGGTTGTCTGGAGAAATGGCTGCGTGAGCTCAGCCCTGAAGTTTGAGTAGGCGGTGCCCACTCAGAGGAGACCTGAGCATGGGCAAAGATGGTCACAGAACAGAAATGTTGAAAGCATGGAGTTTTTGAAGGTCAATGTTGGAGGAGAAGGCTTGAGTAGTAGGCAGGAATCTGATGAAGACATCAAACAAAGGTGCTCAGACACTGATGAGACCAGTGATAGTTAAACATGAATCTAATATCACTGGTTTGCCATTAGTATTTGGTAAATGGATTCTAGCCAGGGTTAATTAGAACTCTTGGTAACTCCAAGTGTTTTAAAATTCCCAGCTGGGTGTGGAAGAATAAAATTGCTATTGTTTCTAGGGTCTATAGGCTCCTTTTTACGTAGGGTCATATCTCATCATGTTTGCATTGCTGGAACCAAATATAGCATCTGACCCATGACTAGCACTCGAGAAATTGTTGGTTGAGTGAGTGAATAAATGAATGGCTAAGTAGATTAAGGATAGTAGCCAAGATGGAGGAAAACAGCCAGACCAGATTTGTTGGAATGCTCGAGTGCTGGTCTGGTAGAGGATGGGCTCTCCTTGGAGATGGGAGGTGAGTGGTAGGACTCTATCCCACTGTGTGCTCTGGCAACTTCAAAAGCGGTTTGGATGATCTGGGGATTTTTGGAAGCAGGACTATGTAGTTACGTGCCTCAGGTGGGAGATTTTCATGTGGTTTGTTAAAGCAACTCCCTGGCTGTGGGTGGGGCTTTTTGAGGTGGGCCGTTAGGTGTCCTATGATAATTTAGGATCTAGAGGGAAGCTGATTCCAAAGAATGTTGCTTGTTTTTGTTTCTCAGAAAGCATGTTTCTGAGTGAAGCCTTAAGGACTCTTGGGAGTGTTCACAGCCTGGAGGGGGTTGAGATTGTCTTGCTCTTATGCCTGTGAGCCCCTTGAAGATAAGGACCATGACTTAGTGCCTTCAAGCCCAGTGTGGCTCAGAGCACGTGTGTTTAACCACTATCTATGGAGTCTCTAGTGATACCCATAGGAGCTAGGAGCAGACTACCACCTAAGGGTGGATGGTCACCAAAGGCCTTTTGGAGAAATGGATGCCCAAGATCAGTCCTGAAGTGTGATGAGAGGATTCCCAATCAGATGGAAGAATCCTGAGTGCTGGCCTGGTTATAGAGCAGGTATGCCAGGTAACTGCAGACAGCTCAGCATGGAAACACAGAGTCTGCGAGGGCTCTCTGAGGATCAGAAACTAGGGTTGCCCTGCTCCATGGCCCTCGACCGACCTCAGACCCGCTTGCCGCTGTGGTGGGAAACGCCCCTCCACACTGACAACTGCCCCCAGAGTTACACATGGCCCTCTGCTTCCCTGCCCGAGGGGCCTGCTTTGGAGCCTCTTCAGCCAGACTGTGGGCTGCCAGGAGGGCTGGAAATGGGAAGCCCTAGGGGCAAACCTCAACCCATGCGGGACACGGATGGTGGATAAATACCCCAGCCTCCCGTCTTTGATGAGACGTGTGTTCTACACAGGTCCTCAGGGTCCCCAGAGGGATAGAGCCTCAGATGCTCACAGTGTTAATCTACTCAGTAATATACCATGTTTTTGGTTTTATTAACCCTATTCTGCCTCACTATCCCCACTTCCTACTTTATGTCGCCAAATCTTTGTCTTAGGGTTTGCTTTAGGGAAGACCAAGCTGCCAGGCAAGTACTATGAGACCCTGTGTTATGTATACAGTTGATGCTCAATACATATTGCTGGAATGTATGAGATTTGCTTAATCCCCTCACCCCCACCCCCAAACCACGATTAACACTGGCAGAAGAGTTAGTGCACAATTGTGCTAATTCACCGACCTCTGGATGGGGCCTCTCTGGATCAGTCCCTGTCTGCCCCTGGACCTCCCGTTTGGAGACACTGCTCCCCTCCCATCCACAGATGGTCCAGTCTCACCTTCAAACTTGCCCGAGGCTGGCTCAGGCCCACCTCAGTGCAGATCTGGACTTATGGGGCCCAGGATGCAATTCTAGTGGCCAAGTGTTCACACCTGGCTGCCCTCAGGCTGCAGCCCTCCTGCATGCCTGCTGCCCACTAGGTCTGGAGTGACATCTGCCTTGATGAGATCCCTGTGAAAATCTCAGCTGCACTAAATTACTCGCTTGGCAGCTCTGCTTGGAATTGTCATGTGGCTGTGCCCTGATCAGGAGCCACTGTTGTTGAAAGCCCTCATCCTTCCCCCTGACTCACCAGAATCAATCTCCCAAGGGTAGCATCTGCCCAGGTTCAAGCCCAGATTTATGAGGAATCGGGCTTTAAATTTGGAGTCATACCGACTGAGGTTTAAATCCTACCTCTACCATTTACTGGCAGGATGAATTTGGGTAAGATAGTTATCCTCCCTGAACCTTGGTTTGCTCATCTATAAAATGGTGATAGTAATACCTGTTTCAAGGGGCTAGAGATAATAAATTTAGGGTGTTCTATATTTGCTCAGCGCATAGTGGGCCCAATGATTTTCTGCTGTCTCTTCAGTCTCATTCGGATTGTTGGCCCTGCTCGTGGTCCCTTGGTCTTGACCCTGCCTCCCTCTTCTTTCTCCATCTCAGCTCCCAGCCCATCACGCCTACTGCAGAGGAGGTCTGAATTATGACCCAGGAGACTGGCCTCTTAATTGGGTCATTGTTCTAATTGTGCTTTCTTCAATTCTGAATCTGTCTCTTTGACTTTCATTCATCACAGAGCCAATTGTATTCACCATATTTTCTTATCTTCTATATTTTTGATGCTCTAGCATACATGGCCTCACTGCCCTGGGAGAGACTGCCCCTCCCAGGGCTCACCAGTTTGTGGAGATGGCAAAGGGCTGGACCGGGAGCGTGCCTCTCCTATGCAAAGTCCAATCCAGAAAAATTAAAGCAATATAGAAGTAGGTAAAGAAAAATGTGAAGCCCTTTCCACAAATATCCTCCTTTGAATCTTAGTCCTCAAAGAGTCCCGTTAACAGACCTGTGTGCACATCTTTCCACACTTTTTTTCTAACTCTACACGAACATGTATGCATATTGAGATAATTTTCTTTAAAAAGTGGGATCCATACATATCTGTCTTCTACAACATGCTATTTCACTCCCCAGTGTTCAGTGAGTGTCTGTCCCTGCCCCTGCGTCTGAGTTTCTGTGGTCTGAGGGGACCCTGAGTCATCTGGGCATTCCCCTACTGCTCTGCGTCAGGCTGTCTAGTTTTGTCAACTCAACGATTTCTTGAAAGCTCTCTGTGCTACAAGCTCAGAGAGGTACCTCCTTTGCCCCAGGTCACACAGCATGGGAGTTACCTGGAGTGATGGTTCTCTAACTCACCCAGTCCTCAGAATATCCAAGGGACCCTTTTAAAACCACAGATGCCCAGGCCCCACCCTACATGTTCAGAATCAGGATCTTTAGGGGTAGGGCCTGGGAGTCTGCCTTTTAACAAGCTCCCAGGTGATTCTGGGGAAGGCGCGGGTTGGGAACCCACTGACCTAGAACGTGTGTCAGCTTTCCCAGAGGGTCTGATCCCTCCCGCCCTCTCGCAGGCACTGTGGGAGAGTCCTGCAGAGTGGCCCCGTGGGAGGAGTGTCCAGTTAGGGAGACAGTGTCTCCAGGCAAACTCACAGTCTACTTCTGGGCTTTTATTGCAATTGTTATGATTACTTCCTTGTTGGAGGTTAGCAAACTCCCAGGCTTTGGCATTCACCTGTTTTCCTGGTTCCTCTCACCCCGACACTTTCACTGAAATCCCTCTTGAAAACACCCTTGATGCTTTTTTTAGAAAATGAGAATTATTGCAGTTTCTTGCTAAGAGATGGAGTATGGAAATATGTTCATAGGGAGACAAAGCAGACTCACAAGGAATTTCTGGCTTAGACATCTCTCCCATTATACCCTCTAATCTGTTCTCCCTGGGAGCCTCATGGCCTCACTCCATGCTCCTAGAAAGAAGGCTGCCTCTAAGCATCCCTGGAGAGGCTGAGCAGGGGCCAGATGAACAGGGATGTCCCTCAGGCCTTGTGGATTGTAGAAGGCAGGGCTAGCACTCTTGGGCTGGGCTGCTCCCCTGGACAGATGCCTGTGAAGAAGCTGAAGAAGCACTGGGTTTGGGAGAGAAGGTTTGGTTCACATATGGGCTCTGCCCCTCTGTCCTTTTCTGTACGGTGGAGCTGACATGAAGTTTGTATCCATGCTGGGGACATTGTGGTGAGGAGAAAACAAGGTGATGCAAGGTACATGCCTCTAGACACACATGGGCATGGACCACGATGGGATGAATGTGCAATCTCAGTCTCCTGGCAGAAAATGGAGTCAGGTTTCTCCATGTCTGGAGTGGAGAGTTTAGGGATTTTGATAAAAGAACACTTAAGTACAATGTGGTATCTATGGCACATTCCCAGAATTTTCAGTTTTCTTTTTTGTTGCTGGCTAAAACTTTCTCTAACAAAGCCATTCTGATTACTATCACTCAATCCAAGGCTAAAGGAATACTCTAGAATATCTGGTTTACTGCTGCTTAAAGTAAGTCCAGGCAATAACCTGGATATCATAAATGCCTTTTCCCTCCCTCCTTCCCTCTCTGGTCCCATGTCTCCGTCCCTGCCTGCCTGTGTTTATGAGGCCATATTGAAGTTGAGAGTTGAAGTGTGTCAGATCTTGGTTCAAATCTTACCTTATCTACTTAATTCCTTTATGCATCCATTTTTAAATCCAGAAACAAATGGGAATAAGAATAGCTACTAACTCAGATGATTTTGAGGACCAATAGCAATAGTTAATATTTATAGAACACTTAGTATATGCCCAGCACCTTACCTATGTTAACACACTTAATCCTCAATTATCTCATGAGACAGGTACTGCTATTATCCCACTTTGCAGATGAGGAAACTGAGAGAGTGAGAGATGAAAAACCTTGCCCAAAGTCACATAGCTATTAAGGAACAAATTTATAGTTCTCACTACTATTATTCCAATTCATTTTCTCAGATGAAAATTCTGAATACAAAGGATCACCTGTATTAACTATATTACTAGAACAGAACAAATCTCTCTTCTCCTGGGGGTAACTTTGTCCAGATAGTGATATTTTTTCCTGCCAGCTTTCTTTTTCCCTGCTTCCCCTTTGCAGCACAAACTCGAACCTCACCCCATGGCTAAAGCTCTCATCATATCTTATTTGCATATGGTTTATTATTTATAAGGCATATTTGCATATATTGCATTTGACTTTTAATAATACTTGTAGCTATGAGACATAGTAAGTTTTGTTATTAGCCCCACTTTGGAGATGAGGAAACCGAACCTCGAGGTTAGGGCAGGATGTCCAATGGGATTCTCAGCTCTGTTCTGACTTGCACTGGTTTCTGGACCTTGAATTGTGATGTTCCTATAGAGGACCCTGCCTTTTATTGTCTACCCAATATCTGTTCCGACTTCTGGAACAACCTCTTGATTTTCTGTTGGGGACCTTTTTCTCTCTCCACCCATGCTCAGCCTCTCCAGGTTGTTCCATTGCTCTGGTCACAATGATTCATTCATGGGAGGGCTAGTGACCTACAGGAGTCCAGTGAAACTCAACCCCGGGACTTTTCTGCTGGAATTAAACTGCTCTAGGATGTAGGCCTGGAGCTCTTGGTGACCCTTTCTGCTACTGCCAGAAGAGACCTGACCAACCATGAAGCCGCCTCAGAGAAAAGCAGAACAAAGAGATGCGGAAAGACAGAGTTCAGACTATGTTCTTAGAGTACCTGGATCCAACTGAACCTGAAGCTGGAGATCTACCCCGGACTTTAGTTATATGCATTAGTGAATTCCTCCTCCCCCTTTTTTTTGCTTTGAAACATCTTGATTTGGATGTTCTCTGACTTTCAATTGAGAGAGTGCTAGCTGATAGCCTCCCCAGAGAAACTGTCTCTTGGGGAAGAGGAAGGAACAGTGGCTAATTAATTTTTTTCCTATTTTCATTAGGATGCTGGGTACTGATTAGGTGCCCATAAATATTTGTCAGTTCATTAATCATAAGTTTAGTGGAAGATGGAGTAACTGTTGGGAATTTTGAACTATTACTTAAAAATTCTTGCACACTGGACAAATACTTCCTTTCTTGAAATATCCAGGGAAATTTGGAATAACTTTTCTTTGGGGTTCTTTCCAACTTGCTTTATTTCCCACTGAGATAAACTAAAATTCACATGGATTTGCACTGGAGGAAGTCATTTATTATTTATAGTACTGTTAGCTCAAATTCCTTCCTAAGAATTTTTACCATTAAGCCCAAGGATTTGATTTTTCTGAAGTGCAAGGTGGACCATCTTACTCCTCTCCTTATAATGCTCTGTGGACTCCTCATTGCTCACAGAAGGAACTCCTACCATGGATCTATAGATTTTAGGGAGTACATTGATGTCATCCTCAGTTTGATGTATTAACTTGGTTAGACTTCAGTCCCTATTTTTTCACCAAACATTCGTCTAAGTTTTGCAGAGAAGGTATGTCATAGATGTGATTAAAATCTGTAACTGGTTGACTTTAAGTAAGGGAGGATTTCCTAGATAATCTGGGTGGGCATGATTCAATCAGTTAAAAGATTTTAAAAGCAGAGCGGAGGCTTCCCTGATAAAGGAGAGATTCCACATACGGACCTCAGTATCAGCTTGTCCCTGACAATTCTACTCTGCCCTTCCTGGAGGTCTCCCCGACAGTTTTCAGACTCTCTAGATAATCTCCACACCTCCATAATCCAATGTCTCACAATATATCTCAATATATATTATCTCCTACTGGTTCTGTTTCTCTGGTTGAACATTGACATATACAACTGGTAAACTCCTAACTCCCTGAAGTTGTAGGTAGAATGGATGCGTAGGGTTATGTGGAGTGGAAGTAAGACCATAGTCTTCACAAGGGCCCTGTCACATCACAAAGACTAAGTCTGTGGGATAAAGCCTGAAGTTTTCAGCACGATGCACAGTTCTCCATAACCTGCCCCTGCTGACCCCCTCAGCCTCCTTTCCTGCCTCCTCAACCTTCTCATGCTTTATAATCCAGGATTACCAATGCTCCTGGGCCTCTTTAGATAGTTAATGAAAATCTATATTGGGAGCAAGGAAGGCACCCCAGAGCTTTCTGGGTGCTCCAGGTAAGGCTTCTCACTCTCCCAGCTCCAAGCCTCTGTGGACCTGTCACGGTTCTTGGAGACCCCAGCTTACTTATCCTTCCCAATTACAGCCTCACTTACCACCACTCTGCTTTGAGACCCTCGGGGGAGCCTCATCACACCCTTAATGCCAATGCATGTCCTTCAAGCTCCCAGGTCATCACTCATCCTCTGGACTCTCAATCTGATGGCCCCTTTCCCAGCCCAGCTCCCACCCTTTCCAGGGGTGGACCAGAAGTCCCTCCCTGGTGTCTCTTGGAACTGAAGTTCCACTCATATCAGCAAAGTCCTCTGTATCCTCATCTTCCTTTCTGGATATTCTTTCACTTTCTTGTTCTGACTGAAGCCTGGGTCTCCCCTGGGGACATCTCTGTCCCTGCAGCCCACTCAAGTGGTAGCTCTTTCCTACCTTCGCTCCTCATTCCACTGGGCCTGGAGGTGAAGTTGGTCACCTCTTAGCTCCTCCCTGATGTCACCAGATCATTCATTCTCCTGCCTCCTTATATCCCTCCAGCACTGAATCTCATGTCATTAGTCCATGCCACCCACCAGTCATCTACTAATCTATACTACGCCCCTCATTTTTGGAGATGTCTGCTCCTGGCTCCTGTCATTCTCTCCAACATCACTGTCATAATTCTCAGGGATTTCAGTATTTGCTTAGAAAACCCTTCACATACCCTGGCTTCAGAGTTCCTGTGGTAGTGTAATAGACACAATATATACATTATATAGAAATAGAAATTATGTATGTAGTAAAATATATACATATATAATCATACAATAATGTATAGAAATATATAAAGTAAATTATATTTGTAGTAAAACATATTACTATATTTACTAGATACGTTACTAATATGTTACCTTCTCCAGACACTTCCCCTCCAGTCACTGCCCCGTTTCGCTGGTCCCCTTTTTAGGGAACTTCTTGAATAAATGACCTCTACTTACTATCTACAATTTCATTCCTCCCATTCTCTCTCAAACCTACCCCGTCAGGCTTCTGGCCCACCACTCCACTGAAATCACCTTTGTCAAAGTCATGAACAACCCCACATGTCTAAATCAGTGGTAACTTCTCAGAACTCTTGGTACTTGACCTATGGCTCTTCATTTTTTTCTTCATTCATCCCTGAGAAGCCACTGTCTCTTGGTTTTCTGCTTGCCCCTTTGTTTCTTCATTGCCTCCTTTCCTGGGTCCTGCTTCTCTTCTTAACCTGTAAGTGTTGGAAGCCCAGGCTCAGTCCTCAGACCCCTTCTCTTCTCTATCAACACCCTCTCCCTTGGTGATCCCATCCAGTCACATGGCTTGAGATGTCTATTTCCAGCTCAGAGCTTCCTCCTGAATTCTGGACTCACATCCAACCACCACTAGACATCTTCATGTGTGTGTCTACTAGACACCATGACCCTAACGTGTCCAACATAGGAGCTCCTGTCTCCTTCTCCAACTGCTGCCCCTGCTCTGCCCCAGCTCACTAATTGGTAAAAAAATTCTTTCAGACGCTCAGACCAAATAACTTGGCAACCCCTTGATGCTGTTCTTTCCCACGAATACTTCTGACTCTCCTTAAATGTTTTCTCAAGAATCTAACCATTGCTCAGCATCTCTACTGCTGCCACGTTTGTCCCTTTCAAACAGTATCTCCTGCCTGAATTATTGTAACGACATCCATCTGGTCTTCTTGCTCCTGCCCTTGGAGAAGGCACTCAACAGAGAAATGTTATCCTATGACTCTCTGATTGATACTTCATAAGAGGCCCATGTGACCCTTTTAGAGTGAAAATTAAAGGCTTAGAAGGAGCCACAGACCTGCCCTTCCCCACCATGTTACCTCATAGTCTCCTTCTCTCTTCTTCACTCATTTGGCTCCAATCATACTGTCTCTGTGCTGCTCCTGAAGCATATTCCTGCCACAGGATATTTGCATACACTTTTCTTCCAGCCTGGAAAGCTTTTCCCTCAGATGTGTGTCTCTATCTCAATCTCTGTCTCTGTCTATGTTATTGTGATACTGTGATATATATAATAAGAAGTATATACTTGGTCTTCCACTAGGTTCTGGCACAGGGCTTCTAAAACTCTTGGAATTTCCTAAGTGATGAGAGCATTAAAGGTATCTTTTGTTATGTTAAGAAGGTGATTTTTTGGAAAGCTCCTAAGATGGGGGCTGGTTGCCAGTGGAACAAACCACTTGCATTACAGGGTTGGAATTTTTGGTCCCATGCTCCACCCTCTGCCTCCATCCCTCATCCCCACCTCAGGGGAGGGGACAGGGGCTAGAGATTGAGTTCAGCCCAATGGCTAATAATTTAATCAATCATACCTTTGTAATGGAGCCTCCATAGAAATCTAAAAGGACAAGTTTCAGAGATCTTTCGAGTTGGGGAACACGTGGCAATTTGGGGAGAGTGGTGCCCTCAGAGAGTATGGAAGCTTGGTGCCCTTCCCATGTATCTTGCCCTGTGCAGTTCTTCCATCTGGCCTTTCCTGAGTTATATCCTTTCATAGCAAACCATAATCTAGTAAGCAAAATATTTCTCTGAGTTCCATAAGCCTCTCTAGCAAACTAATCAAACCCAAGGAGGTGGTCGTTGGAACCTCTAATCTACAGCTTGTCTGTGAGAAGCATAGGCCCCAACCTGGACTTGTGATTGGCATCTAAGGTGGGGCAGCCTTGTAAGACAGCCCTTAACATGTAGGATCTGATTCTATCTCTGGGTAGAGAGAGTCAGAGTTGAGTTGAATTGTAGGACACCCAGCTGGCACAGGAGCAGAATCATAGGTGGTGTCACAGAGAATTTCTTATTGCGGGGAAAAATCTTCACACATTGCAATTGGAGTTAGAATTGTAATCATCTATACCTATATCTATGTCACCTGCCTATGCCTATGCCTACACCTACACATACATCTACGTACATCTACATCTAAACCTCTATCTCGCTCTACCTTTATCATCTCTTTTTGACCTAAATCAAATAGTCTTCCAGTTATTTCTCCAGAAAAAAAAAAAAGGTTTATTTGGAATCATCAGAGAATTGCAATTTGTCATCTACAAAACCAAGACGAGCTGCGTGAAAGTCCCCACATGACAGGGGAAGGAGAACGCTTTTATAAAGGGGAAAAGGAAGTTGAGGGGGCTCTGGTAAACAAAGAGTTCATGGCTATTTATTGGCGTGTCCTTGCCAGGAAGGAACAGGAGTCTTTGATCACAGGGCATGAGAACTCCTCCTTCTGGCCTCCTAATTTTATTTAATTGAGGTTTCTGTTTATTAATTTTTTACATTCGTTAGTCTCTATCATCCATACCTACCTCTATCTACACTCACACCAATACCTACTCCTACACACTGACATCTACATCTATATCTGTACCTGTATCATCATTTTGCTCTATCACTTGTTTTTAGGTTTGTATTCAAATTTCACTTGGCCAGTGAGGCCTCTCCTCACCACTCTTCTTAAAATTGCAAATCTAACCATTCTGCACCCTTTTAAACTTTATTTTCTCCATTACATGTATCATTATCTAACACACTATTGTGAACAAAAAAATGTTTCCTGTCACTTCAGTAGAGAAGGAAGGTTGACTGCCATTCCAGTAGACAAAGGACATTGCTGCCATCAAGCCCTCAGCCACTACAGCCCCCCAGACAGTGCACCCTGAGGGGATTCAGGATGAAGAAAAACAGAACACTGGCTCTAGATAGTTAAGATGCGTATCTAAGGAATGACTTCAAAGAGGCCAGACTCTCACACCTTCCCATACATAGAAAAGCACCTGAATCATTAACTTGAGAAATCTGTTTTTTCTGTGATTAGCAGTACTCTTTTAATGTTTGATTACATTTTTTTTTTTTCAGCAAAAGCTCCTTTCTATCCTGGCTCCTCCCTTACCTCTTTGGAACAGTTCCTCAGAGCAATCTGAGAGGTTGTATCCTGGGCTATAGTCCTCAGTAAGTTCCCCAAATAAAACGTATCTTATAACTCTTAGGTTGTGTGTTTTTTGTTTGTTTGTTTGTTTGTTTTGGTCAACATTGTGTGTTTTACTTATTTATTTTTCTACCATGCTTTTGTTTCCCCATGATGCATGAGGTGAGATGCATGAGGTCAGGTATTTTCATTTATGCTTTTGGTTGCAGAGTGTTGAGCAGCTAGAATAGTGTCTGGTGAGTATTAGGGGCGTGTATGTATTGATGAAATAATTAAATCAAAGCTAGCAATGTTGATAAACAACATTTAATTGGGACCCATGACCACTCACATCTAAGTCTTCATTTATCTAGTTTCTGTAGTAAGCCTCCCTCCACATGGCCACCTGAAGGGTCTCATGCACAGGACACAGACCAGGCAAAGGAACATCTTGTTACAGCTGGTGCTTTGGTCACAAATGCCTGAGAAGGATCCCAGAACACTAGTGGGCTGAGCTGGGACACAGATATCGTTCGTGTTCTCTGTGGATATCACTCTGATTGCCAGGAAAGGCAGGTCCAGGGAAAACAAACAGACAGCTTTTTCCTTTGGCTTCTAGGTCTGGTTTTGAAATAACAGTTTGGTATTTGAGCTTTTTGGTTGGCAAAATCAAATGCCACAAATAGAATGTCCTTAGTCAACTTAATTACATTTTATTACTGTGCTATGATGGGCTTTCTCTGTCCTTAGGCAGAGCAGCATAATGTAAAATGTAATCCATAAGGTGAAGATTGTCAAACATTTAACGTATGTCCATTTTATTGTGAATTCTTTGTCAAGGGAGCCTGTTATTGGTGTTGAAACCACAATAGTCCTGGAAAGTCTACTGAGTGCTAGAGCGGGTATGATGTGATTTACACAGCCTTGCCACCCCTACAGTCCATTTTCCAAACAGCAGTCAGAGTGGTCTTACAGAATTTAAGTCTGAACCTGTCAGTCACTCTCCTGCTCGAAACCCAGGAAGAGATTCGTGCATCCCTCAGGATAAAGCTCAAAGGCCCTTGAAAAGGCCTTAGAGGCTCTGGATCCCCACTCCCTTCTGACCTCACGTGTCCACCTCATGTGCTTCTTTCCAGCCACCTGGCATCCTCCTGTTCCTGCAACAAGCCAAGAGTCATCAATCCTGCTTTCTCTCCTGCTTGTTAACGCCCCAGCCCAGAACACTCTTCTCCCAGATGCTGGTGTGGCTCATTCCTCTCTGCCTTCAAGTCTCTGCTCAAACGTTGGCTTTCCTTGCCCCCAGCCTTCTCTGACCCGCCTGTCTAAAGCAGCACACCTGCCCTCTCTTACCCCACTTCCTTCTTTGTGGTCCTCATCACCTCTGACACACACATACACACACACACACACTCACACATCTTTGTGTTTTCTTTGTCTATCCCTCAACTGGACTCTGGCAGGAGGGAATTTGTTTTGATCACGGCTCTGTTCCAAGTGCTTAGAATAGTGCCAGGCGCTTTGTGGATACTTAATCCCGCCTCCCTGTGACTGTACTGGTTTTGTGAGTGACCAGAAGTCTTAAAAGGCAAGCCAAAGAGACCAGTAGTTACTTATTTACAAGAGATGAGATGAGAGAGAGGGAAAGAGAGAAAGGGGAAAAGAGAGAGGGGAGAGAGAGAGAGAGAGAGGGGCACAGAGAGACAGACAGAGAGAGAGAGAGAGATTGAGAAAACCACTGTTCAGGAAACCCCCAAGTTTTACCCTTGTTCTCACAAGAGAATTCTTATTTGGGGATTCCTGAAACACTGGCTGAATCTAGATCCAGGCCACCCATATCTGTGTTCCTCCCACTGTGATGTGTGCGAGGGAAGGTAGGGCCAGGGAAGGAGAAGTCGGAGCTCCCCCCAGAGGTCACTACATGCTCTGGTTCACCCGCCAGCTGCCCTCAAGTCTGAGCACGAAACTTCCCTGAACTGACCCTTAGGATTTTAAATAATCAAAGGAAGGCAGTCTAAATCTGAAACATTTGGGAGCTAAGAACCTAATTTGGCCCAGGAAAGCTGATGCTTATTAAAATCTTCAAAGACCAAACATGCAAACAACCCATGTTTTAAATTATCTCCCTCATTTGTCATGTCTGCAACAATTGTCACAGCACTAAAATCAAAAGCTCCAAGAGTTCCCTTTTCCTCCTACACACACCTCTTTGCTGGAGAAGTTCCAGAACATTTTCCAGACTTGTGGGTCACAAAGAGAGCATATGTGTGGTCAGGGGGCCTCTCTGACAGTCTGCACTTGGGCCAAGTTATTTTCAAAACTGAGACGAGTTTAGAGAGGTCATTATAGTTCAGGATTTAAAATAAATGTTTCAGGAAGGCTCATGTGTTTCGTTTAAAATGCAAAATAAATGGGTGATGTCATGCTGGCTATTTTTATGAGGCCTTTTGGAGATAAACATTTGCTATAAATTTCAATCTGTCGGGGAAAAGAAGGGAATATAATTTTTTTTTCTCGTGCTTACTTACTCTATGACAAGAACTAGTCTGGGTGCTTGCAGCCCACACTTGACCAGCTCACTGTCCTATCTTAAGCAACGACCCCAGGTCCAACCTCCTAGGGAAAAATAAAAAAGCATCATCATGATTCCCTCAATTTCCCTCCTAGCCTTAATTTATTCACATTCCCAACCACCCTTACTCGCTTCCTGCCTGTCTCAGTGGACACAGGTTTGAGTCAAGACTCATGATTTTTTAAGACCAAGCCTTCCCCCCAGGTGGTTGTTTCGACGCACCTCTTGCCTCACCTAGATGACCTTCTCTCATTCTCGGGTATCTTCAACTGCCACCACTGACTGCTTTCTCTCAGCCTGTACAAATGTTCAAGTCTCTTTCCATCCTTGAAATAACCTTGACTTGGCTCCCTTGACCCACCTGTAACCACTATGCGTCTCTGTTCTTCCAAGGAAAATAAAACCTGTAGGTTAATGGCATCTCATAGGACCAAAAAGGGGTGAAGAAAGCATATCAACTCTTCAGAAGCCACTTTCTGAAAGCATCCATATGTGCCCGGCCATTCTGTGCTTAGGAGTAGGTGGTGATGACTATTTCCAAACTATACCAATTTGAAGGCTCAAAACTTGCCATAAATTTCCCAGATTTCCTTGGTTTCTAGAGTGGTCTAGCCGACACCAACGAGACATTAGAGATTGGCCATTAAGGGTGAGAGTCTTGGGGGATGTGTCTGCACAAGTGTCTGAATAGGGAGGGGGATATATAAAGACAGTGAGGAGTAGAGATTGTTTCTGTTCTGGTTTTGAGGCTTTATAGAGAGAGTTGTTAATGTCAGGGGCTAAAAGCAGTGTTTCTAGGAAAATTTTTCAGGAAGACATTTGCAGTAAAGACTTGAGTCTTTGGGTACAAGCACAACTACTTTGGGGCCAGGTGACTCAACATGGAGAGATGGCTTTCTCTCCATCTCTGCCCAGAACTTAGTAACACTCTGGCTGCATGGAGATGATCAGTTTGGGGAAGACAAGAGATTGCATTCTTCATATGAAAGTTACCATTCTCAAGATGACACCATTAAGGTACATGACTTGCATAGTGGACTGTGATTTGGACCATGATTTGCATAAGGACTGTCGTAGAGGAATTCAGGAGCATATGTGGGCACAGCATAGAGATACTTGGGGGAAGTTGCTCAGAGAGAGGTGAGGGCATGACACTGGATTGTTGATATTATCAGTGTCTTTATCAGTATGCCTGGCCTGGGGAGGCCAGAGGACTGACAATGTGATCTCCAAAAGGGCAGAGATTTTTGTCTGTTTGGATCACTCCTCATTCAATAAATAAATATATATTCAGACAGATGTAGAAAAGAAACTTAAGGTTATCAGGGGGTAAGGGGTGGGAAGAGGTAAATTGGGAGATTGGTATTGACATATACATACTACTATATATAAAATAGATAACTAATAAGAACCTACTGTATAGCACAGGGAACTCTACTCAATATTCTGTAATGGCCTATATGGGAAAATAATCAAAAAAAAGAGTGGTTATATGGTGATAACTGATTCACTTTGCTGTACACCTGAAACTAACACATTATAAATCAACTATACTCCAATAAAAATGAAAAAATATACATATATTCAATGAACATGAGATGAATTTGGTTGCATTGGGGACAGAAAACAGTGGTCAGCCTGCAGAGAGCTGGATATTTAGTCTGACGAGCTACACCCCAGGCAGAAGTGGCTAAGTTCAGAATAAAGGTATGAAAAAGAGAGTAGAGAAAGATAATGGCCTCTTGTTAAGAAAGTTTGGCTGTAAAAATAAGGTGAGAATTCAGATGGAAGTCTGAGAAGGTTATGGGATTCATTACATGCTATAATGTGGTACAAACTGTACCATAATAGGTAGGAAATACAAAATAGGCTTGAGCAGATAATACATTATTATGTATTATCTCAATAACCTTGCATTATCTCAATAACCCTCCTATCAACCAGGTGAGGGGGAGGGGCACGTGTGTTCATTCCTTTTTCCAGGTACGGATCCAGAGAATAAGTTTAAATATCTTGCTAAAGGTCACAGAATTCATACGTGAACAAGAATCCATGGCTTTGAATTACATTCTATCATTTTTTTCCCACCTTACCACAGTGCAGAAATGAGGTTTTGGCTGATGACCAGATTTCGATTCTGTGAACTCTTTTTGGTTTGTTTCGTTTCCCCTTTTTAATTTTGCAATGGTTGATTATGAGGTAATAAGCTTTAGTCATCCATCTTTGACTGGAAAGGTCAGAGTGACATGAGGAGATAATTAAAATAGAAAGAAACTCAATTTAAAACTTGGCTTCCCAGGTTAAGATGAAGATAATGTATTTAAACAGTTGAATGTCTCCGTGAAGGTTTCAATTCACATCTCAACAGCACAGAACAAGTTGCACAAATTCTAAGAATTATATCCCTTGGTAACAAACACTGAAGTCACTTTTTAAAATGTCACCAAATGGCTTTGTTGACTCTGTTTTGTAACATGTCATAAGCAGATGGCACTTTGAAGTATACGATGCAACTTGAAAAACATAATTACTTAGACATTTTTGTCTGGTTTGCTAAGATAATGTGGTGAAGCCCAAAATGAAAGAATCTTGGTATGTACTGATCAAGAAAGGCTACACACCATTCAGGGGCTTTGTTCTAATTTCTTGCAGTCAAAGCGTTGATTCTTCAACTGTCAGCTCTTGCCTGAATTTGGTTTTATGAAGGTTTTTGCAATTGCCAAATAAAAGGTGCAAAGAAAAAGAGAAGAGAACTACTATTTCTTGAATGTCTATTATCTGTCAGCCTCTTTATATGGTATCTAATTTAATTCTAAAGCATTCTATAGGTAGCTATTATTACTCTTATTTTGGATATAAAGAAATTGAGGTCCAGAGACATTCCACACCTAGTTGTGTATAGAGCTGGAATCCACACCTTGATCTGACGTCCAATCCACTTCTTTCCATTACTCTGTAGTACTTTAGGTAGAATCCTGTCCCCACCTACTTCTTATTACTTGTTTTAAAATATTTTCATGCTCACAATTAAATATTAAAATAAATGCAGCCAAGAAATGTCTATGTAATGTAGTTCTATTTATGTATCAAATTCCAAATTTATTGCTTTCAAATATAGGAATTTATAGCATATTTTGACAAATACTGTAGACCGGCTCATGAACCATCCCAATACACTTCTTCCCTGCCCTTCTCTATATGGAAGACTGGAAACAGAAGATACAAGCTTCCAGAGTCCCTTGCAGCTAGGGGTGGCCATTTGACACAGTTTGGTCAATAAGATGCACATAGAGAGTCCCAGAAGAGGGCTTTCCTTCCCAAATAAAAAGCCAAGGTTTGACAAGAAGTTTTTTGCCTTCCTGCCTGGAATATGCACTCACTCCCTAGAGATGCAGCAACTGTCTTGCCATCATGAGGATGTAAACCACATGATAATGCTGGTGAAGCAGGAATATAGAAGGAGCCTGGTTTCTTGGTGACATCTGAACAACTATGCCATCTTTTGATCACCTACCTCTCAGCTTCTTTTTATGTGAGAAAAATAAACCCCTTCCATGTGAAAGGAACTGGGCTTTCAGATACTCACAGGCAAGTGCAATCCTAACTGATACACATAATAGCCAGAATTTTAAAAGACATTCCTGCTTTCCAACAGTGTTCCATTTTTTATGTGACTTTGGTCCTGATTTATAGTTCTGGAGCATTGGAAGTACAGACTCAAATTAGATACTAGATTCATTGGAATGGTGTTCATTTAGTTGGGCACAAACTGGAACAAAGTCCCCACCCTAATTGTGGGAAAATGGCCAGCAGAGCCTGTGATCATAGAGACTATGTTTCTTCCAAAAAGTCCGGACATCACTTCACCCAAAGCAATTGGCGTGGAGCAGGAGAGGGAGAGTAAGATGGCTGGACTTAACCCATCACCACCATTTTGCTTTGCTTGGATGCAGACTTAGTCTTTGGTTGGAAAAACTAGAAAGGAACTTGGGGAATCATTTTGTCCATCTTTTCACCTTGGGGAAGGACCCCTCTGGAGTTATACCAGACATATATGATAACCAATCTTGTTTTAATAGAATCTGATAAAGCCCAAGAAACTGCCAGCAACACCATAACTACCAGGAACATCATTTAAATCTGTACTGCTTATTGGTCAATATATCTGGTTCTAGTATTAATAAAGAAAAATGTCATTAAAATAGCATACACAGTAGTTCCTCTTCTCCAAAGAAGACAAATCCTCTGACTTTTCCCTCAGGAGGCCATTTCAACCCTTAAAAACTTGCAGTAAATTCTTTTTTTATTTAAATAGACTGTGCATTGCATGTGGGAATAAAAAGCCCTTTATCTTTCTAAAGCAGAGTAGTGGAGCGGCAAGTTGGTTGGTTGTGGAGTAAGGCAGCCCTAGATTCAAGTTGTAGTTCTTCCACTTCCTAGCCGGTGAACTTGATTGTTACTTAACTACCCTGAGCCTCAGCTTCTCATCTGTAAAATAAGCAGAGACATAGCCACACTATACTTGGATTGTGGCAAGGAGCTAATGTACGTAAAATGCTGGAATATCATTTGCGTTGAAAGTGAGTACACAGGACTTCCTTGGTGGTGCAGTGGTTAAGAATCTGCCTGCCGATGCAGGGGACATGGGTTCGAGCCCTGGTCCGGGAAGATGCCACATGCCGAGGAGCAACAAGCCCGTGAGCCACGACTACTGAAGCCTGCGCACCTAGAGCCCGTGCTCTGCAACAAGAGAAGCCGCCGGAATGAGAAGCCTGTGCACCGCAACGAAGAGTAGCCCCCGCTCTCCGCAACTAGAAAAAGCCCGCACGCAGCAACGAAGACCCAACGCAGCCAAAAAAAAAAAAAAAAAAAAAAAAAAAAAAAATAGTGAGTATACAATAGTAGTTCTCTCCCACCTTGCTCTCCCTACTGGACAGGACAGCAGCTCACTGCTTATAATAGCTTTAGAGCTTCAAGGAGCATCCCTGAATTGCCCATAACTCTCTACTACCAATTAATTAAATTCAAAGTCCTAATCTTATCCCCTTTGCTCTTATTTTTCAGTCCTTGGATTCTAACATTGGACCTTGTTTTCAAAACAATTTTAAAAAATGTGTTTGCAATTTGGAGAGATCACATTTTTATAAATTAAGCACCAAATATCAGTATTTGAGAATCGAAAACATTGACCTGTACATTTTAGGTTGCCATGCATACAAAATTCTTGATCTAAGTTGTCGATCCATAACTGGGGTTTACACCATGGTGCTAACAGCAAAATGGGGTAATTAGACAATCATCTGGATTGTTCCAGCCAACAATACTCTGCCCACAAATGTTTGGTGGTTTGGGAGACAAAGACTCCTCTGGTACAAGTTATCTGCACTGTGACCTTCACTTTGGATGGAAGCTGTCTCAGCCCCAAGTGAGGTCTGCTGCACAATTTTAAGAAAGGAAACATTTCAGACCATGAATTGTTTCTTAAGGCCATGCACATTACTCTTGGCTAATAGAGTGTTGGATCAGCCAACTTCTGGCAGCTTTTTGTCTTGGCTCCACTGACATATGTGCAATTTCAGACTTGAAGCCACACATGAAGTCACTGGGAAGCTCACACAATTCATCTCTAAAAATCTGCCATACAGTGGTTCTTGTCTTTTCCAGCAATGTAATCCCTAGGAATTGTGATGATTTGAGCGTTTTAAAAGGAATCACTAATTAATCGTCATTCACTTAGGACTTATTCATTTATCTTTGTTAAGAAAAACCTTTTGAAAAAACCCAGAGAATGGAATGAAAGAATGAAATAACTGTAGTATAGTTTGGTTCAGGGATTTTGTTTTTCTTGTTCTTATACAATCACTCATGGCATAAGATCCTAACACAGGGAAAGGAGCTGACAAAACCCACTTTCAATACTAACAGAAGCCCCATAGATTTCCTCCACCTCTGCAGTTTGGAGGTGATGAAACCAAGACCTAACGAGTTTCAATGATTTGGTTAGTGTCATGTGGTGAGTTAGTGGCTTAACCATGGCTTTGGTGTTTTTCTTATGATCCGTGACTGTGCTAACTACCACTTCCTCAGTGAGGCAATCCCAGACCACCTTAGCTAAAGAAGTATCCCCTTCCCCATCCTTGTAGTCACTCTGTCTCATGACCACATTTTATTTTCTTCATAGCACTTATCAGTCTTCGAAATTACATTCTGATTTATAATTCTGTTGACTCCTCCTCTAAAGGTATGAAGGCAGAGACCTGGGCTCTTGTTCACTGCTATATCTAGAATAATACTTAGTACATAGTAGGTGCCCAATAAATATTTGTGGCTTGAATGGACCAGAACTGGGAGGAAAGGAACGTCTGTTCATTGGGCATCTACTATGCTGGCTGTTATGCTGATTGTTTATATCTGTTACACATGCTTGAGAGGTAAATGACATACTTGGAGTCTTGGAGTTAGAAAGTGGTGAAGCCAGGATTCAAAGGCAGGGATATTTCACTTCAAATCCTGAAGCTGGCCAACACTGGAAATTATTTCCAGTGTTCAATGGTTCCTGCTCTACCACACCTTCCGTGACCTCTCTTTGAGGTATCTGGACTTCCCGGTATGTGTTTTGATATCTCCCTGTTGGTTTGTATGTCTCTGTGCCACCCTAATCTCCAGAGAAATCAATCTGATTATGTTTTATTCAGCACTATGAATATTCTATGTTGCTGGTTTCTCTGTGTAAAGTTCATTGAGTAATTTTCTTAGATTATAGATACAGCTCATGCTCTTCTAATACGGTGGTGAATTCCACTGAGTTGTACTGACTTATAATAAAAGGCCTACAAAGGGAAAGAAATCTACCCATCTGTTGACACTGAAGCCTGATGCAATCAAAGGGGTTGATGACAAGAAGTTCAGATGGTCACAGGGCTTAGAAGGTCACATGTGCCGAAAGATGAGGAAAACACTGGGATAGAAACAAGACAGTAAACCACTCTGAAAAATTGTTGATTCTGACCAAAGGGAAATCCAAAAATTTGAAGGGGGAAAGTGCTCCAACACTTGTCCTTAACAGAACTTTTCACCTCCTTCAGGTGAACGTCGTATGGGATGCGGCAATCCATTTTCCCCCAGATTACAAAACATGCTGAGCAGAGTGACTGTCAAACTTTGATGCAGATCTGAATCCTCTGGTGAATGATTAACACAGGGACCCAGGAACCTGCTTTATTTAGTTAATGAGGCACAGAGTAAAGGCCTCCTGAATGACAAACATAATCATCCTTCACTAGCTCACTCTTCCTTGCAGGGGGCAGTATGGGCCTGACCCGGTCCAGAGGATGGGGTTGTGAAAAGAGCACAGGACTTTAAAAAGCTGTGCTTCACCCCCATCCCTGCTAATTTTTAAGTGTATGACTTTGGGTTACGTCTTCACGTCTTTGAGCTTCTGTTTCCTTGTCTGAAATCCTCACGGTCCATGGTCAACAACATTTACCTAGAAGGCCATGAACGGATAAGTGGCCTGGAAGATAAAATAGTGGAAATAACTACTGCAGAGCAGAATAAAATAGTTGAAAACTTCCCTAACATGGGACAGGAAATAATCAAGTCCAGGAAGCACAGAGAGTCCCATACAGGATAAATCCAAGCAGAAACAAACCAAGAAAAATATTAACTATCAAAAATTAAATACAAAGAAAAGTTATTAAAAGCAGCAAGGGAGGGCTTCCCTGGTGGCGCAGTGGTTGAGAGTCCACCTGACGTTGCAGGGGACACGGGTTTGTGCCCCGGTCCGGGAAGATCCCACATGCCATGGAGCGGCTAGGCCCATGAGCCATGGCTGCTGAGCCTGTACGTCCGGATCCTGTGCTCCACAATGGGAGAGACCACAACAGTGGAGAGGCCAGTGTACCACACACACACACACACACACAAAAGCAGCAAGGGAAAAGCAACAAATAACATAAAAGGAAATCCCCAAAAGGTTAACAGCTGATTTTTCAGCAGAAACTCTGCAAGCCAGAAGGGAGTGGCAGGACATATTTAAAACGATAAAAGAGAAAAACGTACAACCAAGATTACTCCACCTAGCAAGGATATCATTCAGATTTGACAGAGCAATTAAAAACTTTACAGACAAGGAAAAGTTAAGAGAATTCAGCACCACCAAACCAGCTTTACAACAAATGCTAAAGGAACATCTCTAGGCAGGAAACACAACAGATGGAAAAGATCTACAAAAACAAACCCAAAACAATTAAGAAAATGGTAACAGGAATATACATATTGATAATTATCTTAAATGTAAATGGATGAAATACTCCAACCAAAAGACACAGAATGGCTGAATGGACATGAAAACAAACACCGTACATATGCTGTCTACAAGAGACCCACTTCAGATCTAGGGACACATACAGACTGAAAGTGAGGGGATGGAAAAAGATATTCCATGCAAATGGAAATCAAAAGAAAGCTGGAGTAGCAATTCTCATTTCAGACAAAATAGATTTAAAACAAAGACTATTTCCAGAGGCAAAGAAGGATGGTTAAAGGATGCATGTGAAAGAACCCAACAACACAAGGAAAGGAGGCAGTGGTTAGAAATGTGGACTTCCTCCATTATGATAAAGCTGGATCATTTACTCCAAAATCCAGCCATGCCAGCCGTCACCTGTGTGGCCATGGGCAAGTTACTTAGTTACTGCTTGCCTCAGTTTCTCATATATGTGAGACGAAAACAATACTTTACTTACATTAACTTTCAAGCTTCATGCTAACCCCACTATTATTACCTTTATTTCATGGAAAGGAAACTGAGGCACAGAGGAGTTAAATAATCAACCCTGGGTCACACAGAGGCTACTCGGCATGTGTCCCCAGGTGCTCTGGTTGCAGAGACACTACTCTGTACCAGCGAGCCAGCTGCTCCAAAGACCACATGACACATGGCCAGTAGACAGCCGAACATACGGCAAATGCTCAGTAAATGTTTCCCAATATTTGAAGAATTTCTGGTCACATTTCAGACATACATCCCTCCACCTTATGATTCACTGCATCACACATGTTCCCTGCAGCCATAGGGTTCTTGATGAGGGATCCTGGAAAAAGACATGAGGTCCTGGGGAAGGTGTAGGGACTCACGGAACAGAGGTTGATCGAAACAGAACTATTTCTTTTAAGTGAGCTACATTCCTGCAATTACTTCTCAGCCCTTAACGACAATCTAATTTAAAATACACGTAAAGGGAGACTTTCAAGATTGCGGAGGAGTAAGACGTGGAGATCACCTTCCTCCCCACAAATACATCAGAAATACATCTACATGTGGAACAACTCCTACAGAACACCTACTGAATGCTGGCAGAGGACCTCAGACATCCCAAAAGGCAAGAAACTCCCCACGTACCTGGGTAGGGCAAAAGAAAAAAGAAAAAACAGAGACAAAAGAATTGGAACAGGACCTGCACCTCTGGGAGGGAGCTGTGAAGGAGGAAAAGCTTCCACACACTAGGAAGCCCCTTCACTGATGGAGACAGGGGATGGCAGGGTGGAAGCTTTGGAGCCATGGAGGAGAGCACAGCAACAAGGGTGCAGAAGGCAAAGCAGAGAGGTTTCTGCCCAGAGGATTGATGCCAACCAGAACTCACCAGCCCGAGAGGCTTGTCTGCTCCCCCGCCAGGGCAAGTGGGGGCTGTGAGCTGAGGCTCGGGCTTCGGAGGTCAGATCCCAGGGAGAGCACTGGAGTTGGCTGCATGAAGACAGCCTGAAGGGGGCTAGTGTGCCACAGCTATCCAGGAGTGAGTCCGGGAAAAACTATGGACCTGCATAAGAGGCAAGAGACCATTGTTTCAGGGTGCACAAGGAGATGGGATTCAGAGCACCACCTAAACGAGTTCCAGAGATGGGCACGAGCTGCGGCTATCAGCGCGGATCCCAGAGACGGATATGAAACACTAAGGCTGCTGCTACAGTCACCAAGAAGCCTGTGTGCAAGCACAGGTCACTATCCACATCTCCCCTCCCGGGAGCTTGTGCAGCCCATCACTGCCAGGGTCCTGTGATCCAGGGACAACTTCTCCGGAGAACACACGGTGTGCCTCAGGCTGTTGCAACATCACGCCAGCCTCTGCCACCACAGGCTCGCCTTGCATTCCGTACCCCTCCCTCCCCTGGCCTGAGTGAGCCAGAGCACCCGAATCAGCTGCTCCTTTAATCCCATCCTGTCTGGGCAGGGGAACAGAGGCCCTCAGGCAACCTACACGCAGAGGCAGGGCCAAATCCAAAGCTGAACCCCGGGAGCTGTGCGAACAAAGAAGAGAAAGGGAAATCTCTCCATGCAGCCTCAGGAGCAGTGGATTAAATCTCCACAATCATCTTGATGTACCCTGCATCTGTGGAATACCTGAATAGACAAAGAATCAACCCAAAATTGAGGCGGTGGACTTTGGGAGCAACAATAGACTTGGGGTTTTTTGTATGTAACTGACTAGTTTCTGATCTATATTTATCTTAGTTTAGTTTTTAGTGCTTGTTATCATTGGTGGATTTGTTTTGTTGTTTGGTTGCTCTCTTCTTTCTTTCTTTTTTTAAAATTACTTTTAAATTTGTAATAACATTTTAAATTTTTTATTTTTTAAAAACTTTATTTTATGTTATTTTTTTCTTTCATTCTTTCTTTTTTTCTCTCTTTTCTTCTGAGCCGTGTGGCTGAGAGGGTCTTTGTGCTCTGGCCGGATGTCAGCCCTGTGCTTCTGAGGTGGGAGAGCCGAGTTCAGAATATCGGTCAACCAGAGACCTCCCAGCTCCATGTAATATCACACAATGAAAGCTCTCCCAGGGATCTCCACCTCAAGGCTAACAGCCAGCTCCACTCAACGACCAACAAGCTACAGTGCTGGACACTCTATGCCAAATAAGTAGCAAGACAGGAACACAAACCCACACATTAGCAGAGAGACTGCCTAAAATCAAAATAAGGTCATAGACAGAGCAAAATATGCCACCGGATGCAGTCCTGCCCACCAGAAAGAAAAGATCCAGCCTCATCCACCAGAACACAGGCACCAGTCCCCTCTACCAGGAAGCCTACACAACCCACTGAACCAAACATACACACTGGGAGCAGACACCAAAAAAATGGGACCTGCGAAAAGGTGACCCCAAAACACAGTAAGTTAAGCAAAATGAGAAGACAGAGAAACACAGCAGATGAAGGAGCAAGGTAAAAACCCACCAGACCAAGAAGAAATAAGCAGTCTACCTGAAAAAGAATTCAGAGTAATGATAGTAAAGATGATCCAAAATCCTGGAAATAGAAAGGATAAAATACAAGAAACGTTTAACAAGGACCTAGAAGAACTAAAGAGCAAAAAAACAATGAATAACAATAAAATAAATGAAATTAAAAATTCTCTAGAAGGAATCAATGGCAGAATAACTGAGGGAGAAGAACGGATAAGTTAGCTGGAAGCTAATTGAAGAGATTATAGTTGAAAATATCCTAATATAGGAAAGGAAATAGTCAATCAAGTCCAGGAAGCACAGAGAGTCCCATACAGGATAAGTACAAGGAGAAACATGCCAAGACACATATTAATCAAACTATCAAAAACTAAATACAGAAAAACATAATTGAAAGCAGCAAGGGAAAAACAACAAATACCATACAAGGGAATCCCCATAAGGTTAAGAGCTGATCTTTCAGCAGAAACTCTGCAAGCCAGAGGGAATGGCAAGACATATTTAAAGTGATGAAAGGGAAAAACCTACAACCAAGATTACTCTACCCAGCAAGGATCTCATTCAGATTTGATGGAGAAATTAAAACCTTTCCAGACAAATGAAAACCAAGAGAATTCAGCACCACCAACACAGCTTTACAACAAATGGTAAAGGAACTTCTCTAGGCCGGAAACACAAGAGAAGGAAAAGACCTGCAATAAGAAAACCAAAATAATTAAGAAAATGGTAATGGGAACATACATTTCGATAATTACCTTAAATGTAAATGGATTAAATGCTCCAACCAAAAGACATAGACTGGCTGAATGGATACAGAAACAAGACCTGTACATATGCTATCTACAAGAGACCCACTTCAGACCTAAGGACACATCCAGACTGAAAGTGGGGGGATGGAAAAAGATATTCCAGGCAAACGGAAAACAAAAGAAAGCTGAAGTAGCAATTCTCATATCAGAAAAAATAGACTTTAAAATAAATACTATTACAAGAGACAAAGAAGGACACTACATAATGATCAAGGGATCAATCCAAGAAGAAGATATAACAATTGTAAATATGTATGCACCCAACATGGGAGCACCTCAATACATAAGGCAAATGCTAACAGCCATAAATGTGGAAATTGACAGTAACACGATCATAGTAGGGGACTTTAACACCCCACTTTCACCAATGGACAGATCATCCAAAATGAAAATAAATAAGCATTAAATGACACATTAATATGAACTTAATTGATGTTTATAGGACATTCCATACAGAAACAACAGAATATACTTTCTTCTCAAGTGCTCATGGAACATTCTCCAGGATAGATCATATCTTGGGTCACAAATCAAGCCTTGGGAAATTTAAGAAAATTGAAATCTTATCAAGTATTTGTTCTGACCACAATGTTATGAGACTAGATATGAAGTACAGGAAAAAATCTGTAAAAAATACAAACACGTGGAGGCTAAACAATACAGCACTTAATAACCAAGAGATCACTGAAGAAATCAAAGAGGAAATCAAAAAATACCTAGAAACAAATGACAATGAAAACACGATGACCCAAAACCTATGGGATGCAGCAAAAGCAGTTCTAAGCAGGAACTTTATAGCAATACAATCCTACCTCAAGAAACAAGTAGCATCTCAAATAAACAACCTAACCTTACACATAAAGCAATTAAAGAAAGAAGAACAAAACAAACCCAAAGGTAGCAGAGGAAAGAAATCATAAACACAAGATCAGAAATAAATGAAAAAGAAATGAAGGAAACAGTAGCAAAGATCAATAAAACTAAAAGCTGGTTCTTTGAGAAGATAAGCAAAACTGATAAACCTTTAGCCAGACTCATCAAGAAAAAAAGGGAGAAGACTCAAATCAACAGAATTAGAAATGAAAAAGGAGAAGTGACAACTGAACTTGCAGAATTACAAAAGATCATGAGAGATTACTACCAGCAACTGTATTGCAATAAAATGGACAACCTGGAAGAAATGGATAATTTCTTAGAAAAGCACAACCTTCTGACACTGAACCAAGAAGAAATAGAAAATATAAACAGACCAATCACAAGCACTGAAATTGAAACTGTGATTAAAAATCTTCCAACAAACAAAAGCCCAGGACCAGATGCCTTCACAGGCAAATTTTATCAAACAGTTAGAGAAGAGCTAACACCTATCTTTCTCAAACTCTTACAGAATATAGCAGAGGGGGGAGCACTCCCAAACTCATTCTATCAGGTCACCATCACCCTGATACCAAAACCAGACAAAGGTGTCACAAAAAACGAAAACTACAGGCCAATATCACTGATGAACATAGATGCAAAAATCCTCAACAAAATACTAGCAAACAGAATCCAGCAGCACATTAAAAGGATCATACAGCATGATCAAGTGGGGTTTATCCCAGGAATTGCAAGGATTCTTCAATACATGCAAATCAATGTGATAAACCATATTAACAAATTGAAGGAGAAAAACCATATGATAATCTCAATAGATGAAGAAAAAGCTTTTGACAAAATTCAACACCCAGTTACAATAAAAACCCTCCAGAAAGTAGGCATAGAAGGAACTTACGTCAACATAATAAAGGCCATATATGTCAAACCCACAGCAAACATCGTTCTCAATGGTGAAAAACTGAAAACATTTCCTGTAAGATCAGGAATAAGACAAGCTTGTCCACCCTCACCACCATTATTTTACATAGTTTTGGAAGTTTTAGCCACAGCAATCAGAGAAGAAAAAGAAATAAAAGAATCCAAAT
>NC_041220.1:101857054-101857302 GCF_002837175.3 Physeter macrocephalus
TGTACACTAATGATGAAAAATCTAAAAGAGAAATTAAGGAAACACCCCCATTTACCATTGCAACAAAAAGAAAAAAATACCTAGGAATAAGCCTACCTAAGGAGAGAAAAATACTGTATGCAGAAAACTATAAGACACTGACGAAAGAAATTAAAGAGGATACAAACAGATGGAGGAACATACCATGTTCTTGGATTGGAAGAATCAACATTGTGAAAATGACTATACTACCCAAATCAATCTACAGA
>NC_041220.1:101857709-101908073 GCF_002837175.3 Physeter macrocephalus
ATATACAATGGAGAAAAGACAGCCTCTTCAATAATTGGTGCTGGGAAAACTGGACAGCTACAATTAAAAGAATGAAATTAGAACACTCCCTAACACCATACACAATAATAAACTCAAAATGGATTAAAGACATAATGTAAGGCCAGACACTATAAAACTCTCGGAGGAAAACATAGACAGAACACACTATGACATAAATCACAGCAAGATCCTTTTTGACCCACCTCCTAGAGAAATGGAAACAAGAACAAAAATGAAGAAATGAGACCTAATGAAACTGAAAATCTTTTGCACAGCAAAGGAAAACATAAAAAAGATGTAAAGACAACCCTCACAATGGGAGAAAATATTTGCAAATGAAGCAACTGACAAACGATTAATCTCAAAAATTTACAAGCAGCTCATGCAACTCAGTATCAAAAAAACAAACAACCCAATCCAAAAATGAGTAGAAGACCTAAATAAACATTTATCCAAAGAAGATATACAGATTGCCAACAAACACATGAAAGAATGCTCAACATCACGAATCATTAGAGAAATGCAAATCAAAACCACAATGAGGTATCACCACCAACCAGTCAGAATGGCCATCATAAAAGAATCTACAAACAATAATTGCTGGAGAGGGTGTGGAGAAAAGGGAATCCTCTTGCACTGTTGGTGGGAATGTAAATTGATACAGCCACTTTGCAGAACAGTATGGAGGTTCCTTAAAAAACTAAAAATAAAACTACATATGACCCAGCAATCCTATTACTGGGCATATACCCTGAGAAAACATAATTGAAGAAAAGTCATGTACCAAAATGTTCATTGCAGCTCTATTTACAATAGCCAGGACTTGGAAGCAACCTAAGTGTCCATTGACAGATGAATGGATAAAGAAGATGTGGCACATATACACAATGGACTATTACTCAGCCATAACAAGAAACGAAATTGAGTTATTTGTGGTGAGGTGGATGGACCTAGAGTCTGTCATACAAAGTGAAGTAAGTCATAAAGAGAAAAACAAATACCGTATGCTAACATACATATGGAATCTAAAAAGAAAAAAATGACAAATGGTTCTGAAGAACCTAGGGGCAACACTGGAATAAAGATGCAGACATAGAGAGTGGCCTTGAGGACACAGAGAGGGGGAAGGGTAAGCTGGGATGAAGTGAGAGAGTGGCATTGACATATACACACCACCAAATGTAAAATAGATAGCTAGTGGGAAGCAGCCATATAGCACAGGGAGATCAGCTCGGTGCTTTGTGATCACCTAGAGGGGTGGGATAGGGAGGGTGGGAGGGAGACCCAAGAGGGAGGAGATATGGGGATATATGTAATTATATAGCTGATTCACTTTATTATAAAGCAAAAACTAACACACCATTGTAAAGCAATTATACTCCAATAATGATGTTAAAAAAATACTCGTAAGACACATGTTCTAGAACAATGCATTATTTATGAAAGTATGCAATCCATTCATAAAATTACTATTAATACAAACTTGTAGTTTTACCAGTGCAGTCTAGATAGTTACATACATATATTGCAATGAATGCATTGTCTTTTCCAAAGCTATATGCAGTTATGGGCACATTTATTTAATAAAATAAACAGTCAATAAATCAGTACCCTTAACCAAAAGTAAATTGAGCGCATGGTTTATACTGCTACAAGGAAATCTCCACAAGATAGTAAGAGCTTTAATGTTTTCTTTTTCCTCTATTTAAAGCCTACGAAACAAAGGAAAAAACTTCAACTTGCATTATGTAGCCACTGACTCGATGATGATTCTGTTTTTCAGGGGAGGTGACGGAGCCCCTTCTGTTCGCTCCCACAAGTGTGCACATCAGCCTCTCACTCCGTTTGTTTATGGATCTATAGCCATGAGATAGTGTATCTGCCAAGTCAAGGGCTGTTTTCAAAACTAACCCAAGCAAAGCTGATTCTGACTTTTGCTTTCTCTCTTCTGTTCCACATGAGCTGCCCTCAGAGGAGATGTTTCATTGAGAAAGTCCAGGTCAGTAAACACCCCCAAACCTCAGAGAAGAACAGAGAAAGAGTAAGACCAGTGTGAGCCAAACGACTCATCTCTGGGAGGAAAAAGAGACTGAAGAGGTTCATTTCAATCGGGAGAGAGGGATCTTTATTTACATCACTTGCAAAACCTTCCAACAGCTTGAGTCTTTGAACTTTACTGCACACAGATGTGGAGCTTTCACTTGAAATCCCCCTCCCTTTGGCAGTGAGGAGGACTCATAGCTCTTTGGGGCTTCAGATTGATAAGTAATTTCCTGATTCATTTCCAAAGCATCCTCCCAGGCTTCGAGCAGAGGCAGGGGGAGAGGAACCAGCCAGGGCCACGCTGTGTGGAGATGTCATGGCCTACACAGACCTCCCAATGGTTCGATCGAGCCTGAAAGAAGGGTTTGTGAACCTCACAAACAAAAATAAATCTCCTCCTCTATCAGTTGACTCACTCCCCGAATCACACTTGAGAAACAGCACAAAGAGTCTAGACAATATTTGCTCTAAAAGCGTAAAATTCAAGTTGAACGGCATCTTATATTTCTTGCTGGGGGAAATTGGGGGCACCTTTGATGGGTCTTCAGGGCAGGTCGTGATTGTTTTCTCATGAGCCACTTTAGAGAATGTTCTTAGAGACCAGGCCATCCAGCCCCTTCAGTTTACAGAGGAAGAAGATCAAGATGAGGGGTGACAGGCCTTGACCAGAATCACACAGGACGTGAGGGGAAGGATTGGAACCAAAAGGCCTCCTGGTAGTCAAACCAGAACTCTGTCCCCTACAGGTAGGTGGAGACAGACACAAAATTTTGAGGTCTGGCTCTTGATCTTTAGGACACATGTCACTGGATACTTCTGTCCTTAATTCTTCTGTGTCTCAGTTTACCCAGCTGCAAAATGGGAATCCTAATAATAGGTCTCCTTGCTTGGTCATACAATATGGTGATCTCTATGAATAAGCATCATCAAGGATGAAAGCAATTACACTATATGATGAACTTTTATCAACCTGGCCCAAATTACACGTTTCTCTTCTCCTTTCCATTCTCATGTTCCACCAACATTATTTTCTGTGCTAGAAGAAGCCATCAAGTGACTTTGGGGAAAAAGGAAAATATTGGTTGGAAAATGGTATGGGACATGGAGAAAACTTTTTACCTTGGAAAACCAGGTCAAGATCAGATGACTAGGTAGAACAAGGCTTGACATTTGCTATGGAAAGGACACTGGGTCTGGAATCAGAAAATCAAGGATTGGCCACTCTGCCTCTAACACTTATCAGCAAAGGGAGCCCCATTTAAATATTCCAAACCATAGTGTCATCCCTGGAGACATGATCCCTGTCCTGCTGTGCTCACCTCCTTTTGCTGTGGTGAAATTCAAATGAGGTCTTCATTGACGTGGTGCTTATCAGCCTGTGAAAGCTTTGAAATTGGAAAGCAGTGTTTGCCAGCATTCAGCACAGCACTTCACACAGAACATCTTGTTGATGGGGTGGTGCAACTATCACTTCCCATTTCATCTGTGGCATTGGCTCACAACCCTTAGTGCCTGAGATCCTGGGTCCTTGGCCTTTTGTTCTTCTCCTTTTAAGGAGTATATTTCACCTTTCTTCCCTGTCATCCCATCTCTTGGCACCTGTCTCCCCAAGTTGGCCACTACTGGTTTTCTTAGAGTTTAAGTGTCCTTCCATTTCTCATGCAACAGTAAGAATAAAAACAAGGAGAAAACATTTTGCTCAATCACATGGAAAAGCATCTGAAGTCTTGACACAGACTGGACGTTTGTTTTGGAAGTCGTCACAACCAAACACCAAATAAATTGAGGTCAGCCTCATTTTTGAAAATGCTCAAGCCCCAAACCAGCTCATGTTTAGTTATTCCACCACTTCCTTTGCCCTTTCATAAATCTATTCTTTAAATGTCATTGCAATTAAGATTTGCACTTGATCATCTATAAGAGCAATTTTCTAAGTGAGCCAAGTTTTAGTCGGCTTGGGCTGCCATAACAAAATATCATAGACTGGTGGGCTTCAAAAACAGAAATTTATCTTCTCACAGTTCTGGAGGCTGGAAACCTGAGATCAAGGAAGCAGCATGGTCGGGTTCTGAGGAGAGCCCTTTCCCTTGTTTGTAGACTGCCTCTTGCTGTGCATGCTCACAATGGAGAGAAGGAGAGATCTCTTTCTCTCTTCCTCTTTTTATAAGGCCACAGTCCTTTTGGATCAGGGACCCACCTTTATGACCTCATTTAACCTTAATTACCTCCTAAAGATTCTATCTCTAGATACATTCACATTGGGGGTCAGGGTCTCAACATATGAATTTTGGGGGGGACACAAATTCGGTCCATAGTGAACCTGGAGAAAGTGAGAGAAGAGAACTAACATTTATTGAGCCCTTACCAGGCATAAGGTCCTGCTTGTTTCTTTTCTCAGTCAATCCTCACAACAACTCTGATAGTCGGCATTTCCTTTTCCAAGGTCACAAAGCCAATAAGGGGCCGTGTCCAAATGTAAACTGTGGTAAACAAAGCTCTGCTCTTCCCATGACACATTCTGCCTCCACCTCTTTTTCTCTCCTTGATTCTGAGCCAGGAACCTCTACTTCTCTTTCATGCTCATTCTCAGCTCAGTTGCATTGAGGCAGGACATTGTTACCCACAGCACCTTGAGAAGGCAAAGGAGGTAGAGGGAACTCTGTGGTTTCCCTTGGGGTCCCCACTGAGTTTAGGCTGACAGCTGTGGAGAGCCTGCCCAGAATGTTCTCTCCCTGCTTTCTTCTCAGCCTCTTTTTCGTTGATACATTTTTCTCATCATTTCAAACTCAACTTGTGTTCCTTCCTCAGGGAAGCTTTCTTTGACCTGCTCCTCACCTACCTTAGCTCTCCCTTGCTCTCTCTTATATATTATCCTATGCTTCCCCTTCATAATTTTTTTTCCTTTTGTAAAACTTCATGAATGTTTCTTCACAGTTGTAGTAGTTGTTACAATAGCTATAATACTTCTAAGATAATTTGCATAATGTTTGTCTTTCTACTGGTTTGTAAACTCCCTGAGGGCAGGGATGTTTTTCCCACTGAAGTATCTGCAGCAATTAGACCACTAACAGGAGGACCTACAGGGAAGGAAGGGAAGGGTAGGAAAAGGTGAACCAAGGAAAATAAATAGTAGAAAGAGGTTAACAGATTCCTTTACAGTCATGTGACTGGCACATATATGCCTGAGAGAGAGCTCCATCTAATTGGAACCTTTATTAAGTCTTCTGCATACCACCAATTTTATTCTCCTTGTTATTTTGCATGGGGGGGTTCTAGATTTGGCTGATCAAGGATGGAGTTCTTAGAGTAAGGAAGGGTAGCTGAGGAACATATCTTGTGTCACACCTGTTGGCCTGCTTGTCCACCTCTGGACTCCTACAAGGGCAGCACAGCCTGGCTCTCTGCACGATGGGGATGCCTGTTCATATCCCATCAGACTCAGTCTCTTTCAGGAAAGAGAGGAAGTAAGACCTTGGTGGGACAGGGTATGAAGAGGTATAGGGCCTGCCAGGAGGAATTTGTTACCAGGGATAGACATTCTCAGCTAAAGAAACCACATGCACGAAGACATGAAAAGATGGTGTTTTTTCTTCAGAGAACTACAAGGAGTACAATTTTGTTGGTGGCTGGCAAAGAAATGTGATACTATAAATAAAAGAGTTAGATAAATATTTTGTGTTTTCATTATTATCTATTTCTCAGCATTGTTTGGTGGGTCAGTGAGAGAGTTCATGTGGAATTGTTTTAAAAACTGGAAAAATCCAATGAAAACTTGCTTATTATAAATTATTTTGGATGAAGATAGCTTGAAAGAGATACCAAGGAATTATGCTGGGAAACCAAATTATTTAAGAATTTGTTTTATTTATAAACTGAAAATTTATAATTTTCTTTTATTTATAAACTGAAAATTTTAATTTCTAATTTCTAATTTCCTTCTTCAAATTCCCTTTTCAAAGACTAGATTATAAATTTATAGTATCTGTTAAATCAGTGAGCTGGGGTATATGTTTTCAGCTTGGCATCATCCATCCCTGGACCTTTCTACTCTCTCTCTTACAGACCAGGGAGTGGGAGCCTGGAACGACATTTCCCAGAATCCCTTGCAGTCAGGGTCCCTGATCAGAGCCAGCCAAGGAGGGCACTCACAAGGATGTGAAAGGCAGAAAGGACTAAGAGGACATTCTTTGGTGGCAGTTGCAGGCAGCGTGAAGACAGTCAACTGATGCAAGGTTTACAGGAGCTTCTATGTGAGATCCTGTAATCACACATTAGTGTGGCTTCCTAGCAATCCTGCCCTTCTGGGTTTCCAGCAAAACAGTATGTTCTTTCTTCAATTGTTGGTTCTACAGCCCCCTTTTAAAAAAAGCTTTTTATTTAGAAATAATTATACATGAATCAACTAGTGTATATAATATACTAATATAATATATAATAATATTATTATACTTAATATATAATAATAATTTATAATTTTAATTCAGAGGAAGTTGAAAAATTGCATAAAAACCAAATAAAACAAAAACTAGCCTCCCTCAAGGGTGACATCTTACATCACTGTAATAGGAGATCAAAACTGGAAATTGGCATCAGTGCAATAGTATTAACTAGACTACAGGACTTATTCAGATTTTAGCAGTTTTTGCATGGATTCCTTTGTGTGTTGTATTGGTCAATGAAATTTGATCCTACATATAGATTCTCTATAGTTTTTTCAATGATTGTTTAAGGCTTTGATTCTCATCTTGAATCCCTAACTAGAGTGATTTTACCTAACTGAATCCTGACTGGTATGATGGATAATTTCCTGGTGTTATCTCATATTTAAAGCCTTGTAGTTAAGTTTTGTTTCTTACATTTATTTACTTAATTAAGATATTGCTCATTGGGGTACCACCTCATAAAGGTCAGAATGGTCATCATTAAAATGTCTACAAATAACAAATGCTGGAGAGGGTGTGGAGAAAAGGGAACTCTCTTACACTGTTGGTGGGAATGTAAGTTGGTGCAGCCACTGTGGAAAACAGTATGGAGATTCCTCAGAAAACTAAAAATAGAATTATCATCTGATCCAGCAATACCACTCCTGGGCATATATCCAGACAAAACTATAATTCAAAAAGATACATGCACCTTTATGTTCATAGAAGCACTATCCACAATAGCCAAGACATGGAAACAACCTAAATGTCCATCGATAGATGAATGGATAAAGAAGATGTGGTACATATATACAATGGAATACTAATCAGCTATACAAAAAATGAAATAATGCCATTTGCAGCCACATAGATGCCAACTAGAGATTACCATACTAAGTGAAGTAAGTCAGAAAGAGAAAGACAAATACCGTATGATATCACTTATATGTGGAATCTAAAGTATGATACAAATGAAAATACCTATGAAACAGAAACAGGGTCATGGACATAGAGAACAGACTGGTGTTGTCAAGGGTGAGGGGGTTGGGGGAGGGATGGAATGGAAGGTTGGGGTTAGCAGATGTATACTTTTATATATGGAATGGATAAACAACAAGGTCTTACTGTATAGCACAGAGAATATCCTATGATAAACCATAATGGAAAAGAATATAAAAAAAGAATATATATATGTATAACTGAATCACTTTGCTGTACAGCAGAAATTAACACAACATTGTAAATCAACTATACTTCAATTAAAAAAATGAAAAGAATTATTGCTCATTGACACTTTTTTCCATCTGTTTTTTTAACCCACTGTCTTGCCCAGGGCATTGTCACGTTACATCATTTACTGCAACAGATTTTTAGCTATTTCTTGGGCTTTTCATTGCTATATTCTCAAAGTCATCCTTATCATAGTGGATCAAAAATACAATACTATTTTAATCATTCCTAAATAATGGTAAAATAATTTACATGTGATGACGCAGGAAACAAAAAATTAGAGGTATAGGAATTGGATTGGAGGAAGTGAAGATTATTATTATTGACAGATAATACAATCGTGCACCTAAACAATGCAAACACGTTTTAAAAGGCTATTAGAAATTATGTATCTTCAATATGGCTGCCAGATTAAAAAAAGAATACACTAAAAATAGCTTTCCTATATTCCCAAAATCATCATATATAGAATATAATGTTTAAAAAAATTATCAAAAATCCTTGTGATAGCAAAATGAGGCTGGATTTTCTGCAGAGGAAGGGGAGATCAGCCTCTCCCTAACTCTGGGCTGTGTTTTCTCACTTGGGCACTTAATCAGCTTAACTTGTGCAAAGAGACTCACAAAATCTTGGTAAAATATATTTTTTTCCCTTCAGATTCTTACCTCTGACTCAATAACTACAAGTGATACAAATCTGGTCTTGGGGAAGCCAGTTTTAGCAACAAACATTATAACATTGTTTGTCCCTAAGGAGCTAGATACATTTCCTCCCAAAGTGCCCTCGTCTGCAGAGATGCCCTCTGACTTCAACTTAAATTAAAAAAAAAATTATTTCCCATAATGCATTGAAATGACTTGAAACCACGTATTTCAGAACTTAATCTTTGCATTGCATTCCACATTTAATTGGCTTTCCCAGAATAAATGAACTGTCTGCCCTACAGGACTATGCAAGCCTTCATTCTCTCTACTAATGAACTAAGAAGAAATCCTTACTAACATTTGTTAAGTGCTGACACTGTTCATTGATTATTTCTAGGCGTTGTCTTAATTAATCCTCACACTCATATGGATAGAAAATTAAAGTCACTTATCCAAAATCTCAAGGCTACCAAAATGTAAAACCAAGATAAGAATCAGGTAGTGAGGCTCCAAGCATTTTCAATGCCACCAGAGTATACTGCTTTTCTTGTGGGTGACAATACTTTTCTTCCCACAAAAGTTTAAAAATCATTAGAGTCTGAGTGTCAGCCTGGGCTCTCAGGACACTGCTATGCATGAGCCCTAATGAACTGCATTGGCTACATCACCTTAGTCCTAAAAAGCAAATTTGTGGGAAAATGTTATGTAAATAAATGGTACAAGTGGTACTACGTATTGACAAAAATTGTGAAATTGATGTGAATGCTGTTATTTGGAAAACCCAAAGGTAGTGGAAGTCCCAAGTATGTGACCCTGACTTGTGGATGGAACCCCTGTCATGAGAGAGCATTTGAATTTGCCTCCAAAGTGGAGTTAATTATTTAGAAATTCAGCACTTTAATAACGGCAACAAAATTCTCATCCCTCACCAAAGTTTAATTCAGAAGGCTCTGTTTTCCTCAGGATAACTCTCCTTCAAAGACTAGACATTGCTTTCTGTCTAATTTTATTTTAAGATTTTGATTGAAAACAATCAAATGCAGGCCTGGCTTCAAAGCATAGTTTGTAACCAAGAAGGATTTCCTGGTTTACATTGTTTAATTAATGATAATATTGATTTAAAAGAAGAAAGAGTTCCCAAATCTCAGCAATTTCCATTAGTAGTAGATGCAACCCCTACGTAAACAGTTAAACCAAAATGTCCCTTGAAAGAATTAAATCTAAAGTTCTTCCAGTCTCCAGTCTACTCATTTCACAATCATCACCATCTTCTTTGCTTTGCTTTTTTTCTCCCCAATTTTTTCATTCTTCATGCTCAGCATCATGACCATGCTGGCTCAGCAAGCCCACAGTAATTGCACATACACTTCTTGTCCTAGGCCCAGCGGCCATGGCTCACGGGCCCAGCCGCTCCGCGGCACGCGGGACCCTCCCGGACCGGGGCGCGAACCCAGTTCCCCTGCATCGGCAGGCGGACGCGCAACCGCCGCGCCACCAGGGAAGCCCTATTTTAAGATTTTGATTGAAAACAATCAAATGCAGGCCTGGCTTCAAAGCATAGTTTGTAACCAAGAAGGATTTCCTGGTTTACATTGTTTAATTAATGATAATATTGATTTAAAAGAAGAAAGAGTTCCCAAATCTCAGCAATTTCCATTAGTAGTAGATGCAACCCCTACGTAAACAGTTAAACCAAAATGTCCCTTGAAAGAATTAAATCTAAAGTTCTTCCAGTCTCCAGTCTACTCATTTCACAATCATCACCATCTTCTTTGCTTTGCTTTTTTTCTCCCCAATTTTTTCATTCTTCATGCTCAGCATCATGACCATGCTGGCTCAGCAAGCCCACAGTAATTGCACATACACTTCTTGTCCTAATCAACGGTGAAGTTTCCACTTACTTGGTGGATTAACCACTATAAATGTATTTAGTGAGGCTGGTGTGTTTTAGTCAGACAACACATAACAGCTCCTTTGAAGATCACAAGCAAATCTAAATCGCATGTTATTTGAAAGGTGAATATGTTGCCAAACAAGAAAGGAAAAGAAAAAGAAGAAAACAAGAGAGAGAAGGAAGTTGGGAAGGAAGGAAAGTATGAAAGGAAACAGGAAAAGGGAGAAAGAAAAACACTGAAATAAAAACAAAGGAAACAGAGGGGGAAGGCAAAGCAAAGGAGCAGATCATGTAACTCGAAATAAAACACATGGTCTATGCATTTTTCCATGGGACTATCTATAAAAATAGTATTTCCCTATTTTGTTGGTTTTGGGTGTACCATAGCACGTCATTCTTCTATTGATGCAACAAACTAATAAACTGACCTAACAAGACCTCAACTGCAGTTAAGATTTACACTTACAAGTGCTATCTTTGAGCAGGGTGATCAGCTGTCCTGGTTTGCCTGGGAATGAGGGGATTCCCCAACGTGGGACTTTCAGTTTTAAAATGGATACGTTAGATAAACCAGGAAGGTTTGCATGGGACTGAGGAATTTTCCAGGGTGTGAGACTTATACCTTGCTAACACCAGGAAAATCCTGGGCAAACTGAGAAAAGTTGGTCACTTTGTCTTATGTCCTTTGACTGTAGTGTAGGAAACTGTTCAGCTAATTTTAGCACATCTTCTGTGTGCCAGGATGTGTAATAAGTGTTGTACATACTGTAGTGGACATTTTTTCCCTTCCTGTCTAATACCCCAGTATTCTTTGGGTACTGCTTCACCATCTTTTGTGGCTCTAATCAGGCTCTCATGTATAGTGCGCTTCGCTCCTGCCATCTCCCTGGAGGTAAGAAAATCAGCCAGGCTGGACCAAGCCTAGTAGTTGGCACCTGACACAATGGAAATAGTGATTAGTTGAGGCCTGAACATGTAACACAAGAAAAACAGCCTTTGGGAGAGAGCAGTCCCTTTTGCTTCTGGTGAAGACTATCATTGGTCATCCTGTCCACCATACATGACAAAGTCAACAGACACAGGAGGTAGGGCAGCAGAGAGAGAGAGAGAGTGAGGATACAGGGCATTATCTGAGCCCCTGGATCCTGCCATGCATGAAGGTGGCACCATTCCTAGATTGCCCAGTTACATGAGTTAGTGCATTCTTTCCCCTTTTAAAAACATTCTAGCTTCATTGATGTATAACTGACAGATAAAATGGAAAGATATTTGAAGTGTACATTGTGGTGATTTGACATATATTCCCTTTTTCTAAAGCTACTTTGAGTTGGGTGCCTGTCACATGCAACAGTAGAGTTGTGACTCGTAGACATTCATGGACTTAGTCTTCTATTCTGGACTCAGTCCTATGAAACAGGTACAGGCTGAACCATATGAAATCACCAATATTTGACTTCTCTGGCCTTCAAATATGGCAATTTCACTTGGTTCAACTTAAGTATTATTTCCATTTTACAGGTGAGGAAAAAACTCAGTGGTGATAAGTAGTATGCCTAGTGTTGCACATTTATTAGATAGCAGACCTGGAATCAAATCCAGGTCTGCTTGACTCTTAAGTACACAAATACATTTCCAGTTGTTTATGCCGCCTGACAAAAAGAAATCTCTTGAGAGCTACCTTTTACTATCTAACAAATGCCTTGAAAAGACACTAGGTTATGACTCATTCCCTATGCATGAAGTTGTATATGGTGCCAAACATCTGCTTATTGCTTCCAAAATTCCAGTTTCACTGGATGTTTTATGAAGAGAGGTCTGATACATAAGTGTGTCAAGCAAGATGGAAACCCCATTCAACACTGGTGTGAATTTACATTTTGGTAGAGATAAACCTCCAGGCGACCACATATCAGATTTCCAAATTTACTCCAGCTTTTGTTTTCACTGACAATCAAGAGATTCAGTTTTTTACAAAGGAGAGGTTCTTTACCCATTCTACTCTCTGTACAGGGATTGTTTAACTGTTTCCCATAACTCAAACTTAATGCATTTATAATGCAGTTGTGTCAGTGAGATAAGCATTCTGGGTATTTTCTTTTATCATCGGCATCCCATGCACTTGCCCACTGAAGCAACAGAATGATGCTTGCTCAGAAAACATTTCCTTCCATGGTGGTGCTCTACATGCTCTAAAAACCTCAGAGTAGGATTTGGAGAAGTTCCTGTGTCATTTTTTTTAGCATTTTTAATATGTGAGGCTATTATAATTCAGGATTGTCTATTAATTTTAACAAATGGTAGAGAAAAGAGTCTTGTTACAGCATGGATGTTATTCTATAGTAAACATCTTTGTCATTATCTGCTGAGCATCTCTTTTGCATGAATTTCCCTCCCTCACTAACTGGTGGCAGGCTATAGTCATCAGCTATTGCAGCTATAATGCTGCAGCATGATAAAATATCTCTAAAACAAGCATTTCTTTTCTCTCATCACGGTAGGTCTGAAACTTGTCCAAGATCACACACCTGGTAAATGATGAAGCTGAGATTCATTCGGTCAATGGATATCATTGAGCTCCTACCAAGTGCCAAGCAAAAGAAGATGCTGATAAAAACCAAACGAAAGGCTATTTATGTCTTAGCTGATGACATTGCAAGTGAAAACAATATCATTACAGCTCTGGAGAGAAAATCAAAAATAGAGAATATATCAAGCAGGAAAAATTTGACATGATCTAACAAAGTCAGCAGTGCTGTGTTTGCCAGAGGTTGGGGATATGGACACACTGGCCAGACCAGTAGCTATAGTTAGGTCATAACAAGATCAATTAGACAATGCAGATTGAAGGCACTCCAAGGGGAAGCTGGTACTGCATTTCTAATTTCCTTTGAGAGAGAGGACAAAGAAAAGGGAAATATTTAAAACCATTTTTGAGTGTCTATTCTGTGCTAGGCATTGTCACATGAGAAAAATCCACATGGAGATCTTCTGAGAAAAATGCATTTCATATTTCACATCTCTCTGGATATCATTTTCTTTAGGTCTAATGCAAGGATCGTGTTCTTTCTTTTTTAGCATTGTTTTAGTTTGTGTCTAGCACATTGCAGGACCCCAGTGAATGGTAGTCTTCTTGGCAGACTCTGTTAGTTGCTTCCCAATGCCGATTTTGATATTCTTTCCTACTAACAGACGTCTCATCTGTTTGGGAGCAGCAATGGCACCTGGTAGCTACCCATCTTCCCAGACTCCCTGTGGTCAGTGAAGGTCATGTGACCCACCCAGTAGGGACAATAATATGTAAGCAGAGGCTGATGGAAGATGTTGCTGGGAAACTTCCAAAAGGGGAAAGGCAGCTGGTGTCACCTGTTCAGATTTTGTTCTTTGTATTTTGTCTTCACGCAGAAGACAGTTATGACACTGATGTAGACTCGACATCTTGTGATCCTGATAAAGAGAGTCATATACCAAGATGGAAAAGCAGAAAGGTAGAAGGAACCTGGGTCTCTGATGACCTTGTGGAGCCATTGTACCAACCCTTATCTGTAAACCTCCAAACTCACTTCTTTTTAGGTGAGAACCACAAGCCCCTATTTAGCCAGGGCACTGAAGTTGAGTTTCTGTTATAATACATGAAGTCAGACATTCTTGATTGACACAGCTCTACTTCACCTTCCCACCATGTTCTCAATATGGACTATTTTCAGATTTGTGTATAACTTCATGGTTGCAAAAGATTTGACCTCTTTTTGAACAAACCTTCTGGAATAGTTCACTTTTCTTTCTAAATGCATTATTTGGCTGCAGTATAACAAAATGCTGCTTGAAAGAAAACACCAATTAAACATGTCTTTTTTTTTAAACCAGCCAACCAATACACAATCATGATAGCCTACAGAAACAGTTCCAAGCTGGCTGAATGACTGTGCTGAGCTTGATTTTGCCAACCATGGCAACATAAGAGAAAACAAAAATCTCAGCTTAAAATAAAAAAGGACATCCAATGGAAAGTGATGCAAGCAAGGAATTCATAAGGCTTCTTTTAAGGCTTGCACTCTTTAATCCTATAATTTCAGCAGTGAAATTTGCTAGAAGAAAAGCAAAGAATTTCAGGGCAGAGAATCCAGCTTCAAATCCCCACTGAATCACTTACCAGCTGCAGGATTTGGGGCAAGCCTTTTCATTGGTTTAGGCTTTAGTTTTCCATACTGCAAAATTATGATGATAACGATAACAACAACAACATCAGTACCTACTTAAAGAGTTGATATAAAAGTAAGGTGATGTGTGTGAAAGGGATCTGTATGTACTAATATATTACACAAGCTTTCATTGTGATTGAGAGGTGAAAATACACGTCAAGTATGAAATAGCACTGTTTGTCTAGTTGCTTTCTAACATGGAGGCATGGTCTAGAGGTGTGAAACTGAGATGCTAAAGGATATATGGACTGTAAATTCTCTGTTGAAGATGATCAATGAAGGTCTTGCATGGTTATAATTAAATGTTTCTGCAAACGTAGGCATCAGTCAGTAATGGCGGTGGGGAAAAAAGGAAGAAAATGATAATTTTTTTGAGCACTTATGGCACTTTGGTGTTTTACATATATGATCTCCTATAATTAATTGGAGGTGTGAAGCTGCATCCACAAATCCTCCAAGGACAGAGCTTTTACATTTACGTAAGTGGAGTTATCCTGGGTGCAAAGTTGGTGGGATGGCATTGCTAAGGCAGAAGGATGAGGAACGATGACTCAGGTAGGTAAGTCTGGGTCTGGACCAGGCTGAGGGGAAAGGTCTGGGATCTGAAGTTAGATTATTAATCACTCATGGAAGGATGAGAGCCTCCTTAACCTTGGATTAAGCCCTTTTACCTGGAGGAGAAGAAGGGAAAATAATTTCTAACTATTAAGATGGGTTCCATCAGCTCTCCATACTTATACCTCTTAGGTAATACTGAGTGCAAACATTTTGCTGTGTGGCTAGCACTGTGCTGAATACTTAAATTATTAAGTCACTTATCCCACAACAACCCTGTGAGGTAGGTACTATGATTATCCCTCTCTATTCCTCTATTTTCCAGATGAGAAAACTGAAGAATAGAGAGTTTAAGTGACTTGCCCCATATCACCCAATTGGATTAGAATTAAGGTAGCCTGGCTCCAGGGCCCCGCATTTCATGATGATGTTATTTTACCTCTTAAGGGGAGAAATAAAGCAGAACATATGTCAGACAGCTGGGCTGTGAATCTTGAGGACTCATTTCCTTAAGAAAGTCCAAAGAGTTCATGTGTTTTTTGGTGAAATAAAGGCTGAAGAATTGCCCAGAGATCCTTTTGGCTTTTCAGTGAATTAAAATGTAACCCTCTACTCATATACAGCAAAGTTTCTCCTTATTCTAATGTGAGATTTAGGAATTTGGGAAGACATCTGGCATTTATTTATGCCATTTGGGTTTTGAAATTCAATATTAACTTCTTATAATAAAAGAGAAGAAGTCAGAGTGGGCCAGATTAGCGAAATCTGACACACAGGACATAGATTTGGCAAACTTGGCTTTACTCTCTGGCTAAAATATTGCTCCAAATACCCTGGACCATTCCTCTCCAAAAGAAAAAACACATTTTTGAAATCATTTTGACCTTCCGTATATATGTCAATGGAATAGGCTGTATTTTAGGGTTTTCTTTCTCTTCCAGATAACTTTGTAAATGCTCAAGTGATTCACTTGCCCATGCTAAGATTAAATATGGCACCAAGAAAATTAGAAAAGTATCAGGTTGACTGTGTCAGTTTTTCATTCTGATCCTGGACAGGCAGCATGGGTTTCGGAGACAGGCAGCCAAGACTGGTTTTGCCAGTTGTGTAATTTCTGGATAATCTCCCCAAACCAGTTTCTAAACCTAGAGGATATCTCAAGCAGAAGGTGTGAGGTGGAAAGCAAGGATAAAAACTGGGGATATTTCAGATGGCTCATTATGACCAAAGTGGAAATTACTTGTGAGGCCAGTTAGGTGATGGAACCTAAGAGGTAAGATCATAAGAAATCTTGTGTCCCAAGCCAGGTGTTTGGACTCTTTCCTGAAAGCAATAGGGAACTACCAAAGGATTGTTTTAATTGTAATCTTTTAAAACACTGAACAGAATTGTGTTTTTTAAATTACGAATGTAATAGCTTATTGTAGAAAAAAATAGATAAAGAAGAAGGGAAACACTTTGAACTAAACTTCGAGAGTTTTGTTAACCTCTTGGGAATGTTTTCCTTTCTTATAGATGGATGTTTTAATAAAATGTAATCAGATTGTAACCACTCTTTTATAATCTTCTTTTCTATTACAATTTTATAAATACCTATGTAAGTCAATGTAGATTTGTTCACATCGTCATTTTAATAGCTGTATTGATGTGCCATAATTTCTTTAATATTGTTCTGTTCTTGGGTGTTTCCACATGTTGGGATAATAAAGATCCCTGTAATGAACATCTAAACTAAATTTTATTTTATTTTTTTGTGGGTTTTTAATTTTGGCCGTGCCACGCTGCTTGCAGGATCTTACTTCCCCAGCCAGGGATTGAACACGAGCCGTTGGCAATGAAAGCATGGAGTCCTAACCACTGGACTGCCAGGGAATTCCCTGTAACTAAATTATAGCACATGTCCATAATAATTTCCTTAGTATAAACTTTAAGACATGGAAGGATGTGCTTATTTTAAAGAGTTTCACATATATTGCCAAGGTACTCCTCAGTAAAATTGTTTATTTATACCTTAACCAGCAGAATTTGAGGGTACTCATTTTATTCTAGAGCCTAAGCAGGACAAGTCAGTTAATTTCTGATAGACTAGAAACAATGTTCCAAGAAAGCAACAAAGATGGTGAAATTAGAGTAATTACGAGGAATGGGGATTTCGAATGTGGAAAATTGCCAACTTGAAAGAGGGAACTGGTAGCATCTTCAGATATTTGAGAGACCACTGTGTGGAAGGAGGCTTGACCCTGTTCTGGGTAATTCTCAAGGACAGAGCTAGGATCAATTAGTAGAAGTCCCAGGAAGAGAGTCTGCCTTAATAGGAGGAAGTTTTTTTGTTTTTTTTAAAAATCAGTTTCATGCTGAAATGTGCAAATGGCCGATGTAGTATCTTGGTAAGATGTCTCCGGGATAATTCCAGTTGTTGTCTGTGTCCTTTCAAGGAAAAAAAAACAATTCTACAATGCAACATTTTATCTTTTTCAACATCCATGATGTCGTCTGGGCTAGTTAATACTTACACATCTTAAAAATAAATTGAGTTGATAGAAATTGACCGGAGTCCTGCCAGGCTGAGTTTAAATGCAAATGTTAAGTGTGTGAATAACTTTTAGATACAGTCAATACTCATTATTTGTGAATTCTGTATTTGCAAATTTGCCTACTTGCTGAAATTTATTTGCCACCCCCAAATCAATACTCATAGTGCTTTCCTGGTCCTTTGCGGATATGCACAGAACTGCAAAAATTTGAGTCACCTGACATGCATGTTCCCAGCTGAGGTCAACCAAGACTATGGTTTACTTTCTTCTTTCAGCTTTCGCACTATAAACAAGTATCCGTTTCACAGTCTATGGACTGTCATGTTTTTTGCACTTTTTGGTTATTGTTGGTGATTTTGCTGTTTAAATTGGCCCCCAAGCAGAGAAGTGCTGTCTAGTGTTCCTAAGTGCACAAGAAGGCTGTGATGTGCCTTATGGAGAAAATATGTGTGTTAGATAAGCATCATTCAGGCATGAGTTACATTTCTGTTGCCTGCATTCAATGCTAATGAATCAACAATACGTATTAAAGTGTCTTAGGTCAATTGCTGAAAATGCTGTGACCAGAAACTTCCAGGAACCTAACTTTGCATTTCCCCTAGGAGAAATGAATTTGCTAATTCAACCTTTGGAATGACCTTAAAGAGGACATAGCTACTGTGAACAGCAAGAACTGACTATATGTGTTCTTAAAAGACTGATGGAGTCCTTTTGCTCACAGAACCCAACTCTCAAACGCCTAGTCACCCACCCCAATCCCAAAGCCCTGATTATTCAGAGGATAGCTGGCTGTCCAAGTGGAGTACTTGAGGCTTTTCAGTGAGCCAGACCATGCTATTACACCTGCCACACCTTGATGGAGGAGGCCAAACCCAACCAAGTCAGGGGTCAGGACAGCCCAAGTCTAGTGACGTTGCCTTTTTCTGTGATGAGCTATTTAAATATAGTCTGTCCTCTAATAGTTAGGGCCTGTGTTTTCCTCCTATTTAATCTCCCTTAACATAGAGCACAGTTTCAAGTGACATGAAAATCTTTCTGGATGGGGAGTAGCAGTGAACCTTAAGGAGCCTTAAAAATAACTGTTGTGAAAAGAACAAAACTCTAATTTGAAAAGATACATGTACCCCAATGTTCACTGCAGCACTATTTACAATAGCCAAGACTTGAAAGCAACCCAAGTGTCCATCAACAGATGCATGGATAAGGAAGAGGTGGTCTATATATATATACAATGGAATATTCCTCAGCCATAAAAAAGAATGAAATAATGCCATTTGCAGCAACATGGATGGAACTAGAGATTATCATACTAAGTGAGGTAAGTCTGACAGAGAAAGACAAATATCATATGATATCACTTATATGTGGAATCTAAAAAACTGATACAAATGAACTTATTTACAAAACAAAAACAGACTCACAGACACAGAAAACAAATTTATGGTTACCAAGGAGGAAAGGGGGCATGTCTCCTTCCTGACTGTCCTCTGTGGTTTGTCTGTGAGAACTGCTGATAGCAATATGTCTTCAGGAAATGCCAAAATTAGGCACCATGCCCCCCGTTTAAAGCAACTGCTGTAATGCCAGATGGTCAGTTCAAAGATATCAGCCTATCTGACTACAAAGGAAAATATGTTGTGTTCTTCTTTTACCCTCTTGACTCCACCTTTGTGTGCCCCATGGAGATCATTGCTTTCAGTGATAGGTCGGAAGAATTTAAGAAACTCAACTGCCAAGTGATTGGTGCTTCTGTGGATTCTCACTTCTGTCACCCAAGAAACAAGGAGGACTGGGACCCATGAACATTCCCTTGATATTCAGACCCCAAGCGCATCATTGCTCAGGACTATGGGGTCTTAAAGGCCAATGAAGGCATCTCATTCAGGGGCCTTTTTATTATTGATGATAAAAGGTATCCTTAGACAGATTACCATAAATGACCTTCCTGTTGGCCGTTCTGTGGATGAGACACTGAGACTAGTTCAGGCCTTCTAGTTTACTAACAAACATGGGGAAGTATGCCCAGCTGGCTGCAAGCCTGGCAGTGATACCATCAAGCCTGATGTCCAGAACAGCAAAGAATGTTTCTCTAAGCAGAAGTGAGCACTGGGCCATTTTAGGGCCAGGCTGCAGTAGGTGGCCATGAGAACAAAACTATTGTCTTTTGTACTATTGTCATGCTTAAAACACAGACATTACACTCAGCCCAGATGTGGTGTGGGTCAGGACAGGCCTTTCCTGCAGGGGTTGGGGAGGCCAGCCTTTCCTCCTCTGGAGGGAATGGCCTGAGCTGTATTATGCGGCAGGCAAACTGATGTGTATAGTTGTAGGGTATCACTTTTGGTCTTTTGTAGTTTTATTAAACTTGAGCTGAGACCTTGTTGATTCTTCATTTTAGAGGGACATTAGCCTTTGAGTGTAAGAGGAATTTACTTTTTGCTTTCCCTCTTTAGGGGAAAATGAGGTGTGAGAGTGCCTCAGAATCAGGAAATTATATTGAGGGGAAATGCAAGTAGATACAGGGAATGGACCTGAAGCAAGGTGTTTCATTTCACCATATCTGGAGAAGAGCAAGACCTACTACAGTATTGGCCAAGGCACTGCAATTTATGCTATAGGCTGGGTTGCAGGTTAAGAGCCCAATGAGATTACTGACATTTACTTTTATACTACTGGGAGGGCGGTATGAAAACCTGAAGCTTGGCCTCTTCTGATAAATGCCTGGTACTGGTTCTGTAAAAGATCAGAGATATAGGCTTCAGTAGCTTTGGAACTAAAAGAGGGAGGGGGAGACAAACACAAGCACTGGTGTTCATAGGGTAGGGCTTTCTGTGTCAAAAGCACAGTGCTGAGCACCTCGTGGCCTCCCTGGGTTTCTATCCTTGATTTAAGGGTAGTTCTTTCTTGTCCTCATATCATTGTCCTGAGGGAGGGTTGTCAGTGGGGCAAAGGTGGATTTCTCCTGGGCTCTTGAAGCTAAGGCAGATTTAGGACTGAGAATCCTTCTGTATATCATGTGGTGCCCTTCTAGACACCTTCCAGACACGGCTGCCCCAGCCTACCTACCCCTCCAATATTCAGACAAGGATTCCCGGGGCCTTCAATAATAGCTTATTATATGCCAGGCACTATTTCTTATTTATTCAGTCTCCATAATAACCCTCTGAGGCAGGTACCGTTATTTAGGGGATAGTTGCTTCTTAAGCCCTGTAACAAGTAGCATCTTGAAGCCCTGCAGAGAAATGGTAACAGGTAATAATCCCACATTCCAAGGCAGGTGGCAAGTCTGGATCTGCTTTGGTCTTTTGACCAAACTTCTTTGAGCCTTGTTATCTTCATTTAAGATCTCTACTATAATTCTTTATCAAAAATGATCATCTTGTACCCAATAAAAGTCTTGTCTAGCCGAAAAAAAAAAAAAAAGAGGAAAGTGGGGGATGGATAATTAGGAGTTTGGGATTAACATATACACACTACTATATATAAAATAGATAAACAAGAAGAACCTACTGTATTGCACAGGGAACTATATTCAATATCTTGTGACAACCTATGATGGAAAAGAATCTGAAAAAAAAATATATGTATAACTGCTATACACCAGAAACTAACACAACATTGTAAATCAGCTATACTTCAGTTAATAAAAATAACTCTTGACACTTACTGAGCATTAAGAAGATTGAAAAATGTATGAAGGACTTTGGTGAAAGCTGTTGTGCCAATCTCCCACCCAGCAGATTTCTCTGCAGACCAGTAACTAAAGGGTTAATGTCTGGCAGAGCAGGGGGCTTCCATCTCCCAGCTCCAACCTCCAGATTGCTGAGCCCGGACCACCTGATCTCAGTTAATCTCCAGCACCGCTCTCTACATTGCCCTTCTTATCCACATTTCTTTGATGAGAAAAGTAAGCTTCTGAGAAGGTGTGAGACGTGTCTAACACACACAGCTAGAAAGTCGCAGAACTGGGGTTTGAGCGTTAACAGTTTTCAAGCAGCCAGTCCACGTCTGCAAACTGGCAGCCGAATTTGATCCACTGTTTTGTTTGGGGTTTAACAGGTGATCTGAATTAGTTGCTATTATTTAAACATTGGGAAGTAAATTGAGGGTGGCCGAGAAACTGGTACCAGAACGTGGAAGCTCTGGTTTTCAGGTCTTCACTCAGCCCATTGCATTCATTTGCATTTCCTGCCTGGCTCTGGAGGCACTGATTTATGATCATGCTGACCTCTGTAGTCAGCCCCTTACTTTGAGTATAATGCTGTAATCTATATTATTTCATCTCATCCTCATGCTTTTATGACTGTTCTGCAGCCAAAGGAATTTGCCCAAGATCAGATGTCTAAGTGAGCTGAGATGCAATCTTATTTCTCCAGCCTCTTCTCCTACACTGTCTTCTTGAATTATTCACAGACCCACTACCCGCGAAAAGCAAGGTCTGGTTAGGATGTTCCTAATGCAATGGACTCTGGAGATTGCTCTGATAAAAGCGAGGATCCAGCGGTGCAGAGCAGGGGTGGGGTGAGGCAACAATGTCTCTGTGGAAAATTGTTCTTTAAGTGTGAAGTTCAAGTGAGCCCTTCACATTCTGCCATTCCTGCTTTGGGGCCGTAGTTTAAATTTGTGTTCTAGGGTATTGGGAACAATTCTCTAAGAGGCAAGCACATTTTTTTCCCGCAAGCAGCTTGCTTCTCATCACCATCTCCTTGCTTCCTAAGGTCAACATCCTGGTAGTGGGGGCCCCCTTCTTTAGTAGGTGTTCTCTGCTGGAAGAGTTCCTGGAATTCACTTACTGTCAGGATGACATTTCCACATCAAAGGCCACAGGAATTAGGCTGTTCCATGGGAGCCCATTGGACAGAACACAAACAGCCTAAAGATGCCCGCCTCATCCAAACAGCACACAGCACAGGCAAAATGGCATGCAGAACCTCCCGACAGCCATGGCCTTGAGTGTCATGGAATTCTTCTGAGAAAAGTCCCCCAGCTGGTCTCCCCACTTCCAGTCGCTCTTCCAAGCCATGGCCAGCTTAATCCTTCTAAAACTCTATTTCCTTCTTGTCTCCCTCACTCAAAAGCCTTTGATGTGTTCCCAGTTCCTTGAAAATAAAGTCAAAATTACCTCTCCTGTATTCTGTGTCCTTCACGGTTTGAACATTCTCCAACCCTTATCTAGCTTTCATCTCACTACTTTCCTTCTGGAACATTCTTCTCTGATCAAACAGGGATACTTGGCCTTCACCAAGGACTCCATCAGCAAATCTTTTTTTTTTTTTTTTTTTTTTCTATCCTCCACTGGGTGTGTGGGTCTGTATCCTTTCAAGACCCAGTCCAACCTTCTCTCTTTTGATGTTTAAGAATTCTGATTCTCATTTTCCCTAGTTGGAAAGTACATTGTGATGAGAATTAAGTTCACTTAACTAGCTGACCACAAAAACTGCTGTGGAGGAGGAGGAGATGGTGGTGCTTCTTCATGGAGATCCATGAATATTGGGATGTCCCTTGACTGAAGCTTTAGACTCACACAAAACATCGGCTTCTTGTTTCCAAGTGTTGAAATGAATACAAGGCTTATCAACTCAGTATATAATATAATCTTTTTTGTTACCTTCTAAGAGTCATTCATTCACTGATTCAAACACAATTTGGATAAATGGTAGTCTCAATTTGTGCTTCAATTCATATCTTATCCATACACTTGCCACATTTTCTCCTTCTTTTTCTCTTTTGGTAAATGGGGTTACCATTCTGAAGGGGTAAGTGGGAGGACTGAATGAGATAATGTTTATCCATTATTGTGTCTGGCATGTGTTAGGCACATGCCAGACACAAAATTGGCACTTAGCAAATGACCCAGCTTTCTTTCTGATGAATTTTGTAATTAATCTGGGACATCACAGACAGGAATCTTGTCCAAATTACCACATGTTCCCTGGACTGATTTTGGTCTGAGACACAAGCTCTACCTGAAGTGTTTGTATTTCATAGGTGTATTGCATGGCTTCTCTTGAATTTTTATTAGACTAATTTTTGAAGAAAATCTGAAAATAAGAACCAAAAGAAAATGTTCAGCCGATCCTTCCTTTTATGGGCATGTTGGTAATTTTTCTGTTCAAACTAAACAGTCTCTGTTATGTTCTTACCCAACTTGATTCTCAAAGAGTCTAAAACTTGTCCTGGAATGAACTTGCTGACCAGCTTCTTTTAAAATATAATATTAAAATATGTTTTTAAAAGGCAACACAAAATATCTCTGGCTCTTTCATGTGGACATTGCATCAGCAATTTCCAGGCCTTCTGATTGGAAGGAAAAATATTTTGCTCACTCCCCCATCTGAGTATAAGGGATAACTGATAATAATATCTACAGGCGGCAGCCCAAATGGAAATCATCTCTTTGACACAGATGATGCAGCTATTTGGAACTCATACTTTTTTATCAAATTTCATTCTCCTCTAAGCTAACATCCCAGAAATCAAACAGCCCTCTGGACCCTATATACCTGGACGTACTAGGAGGAAAATATTGCTTGAAAATGGGTACTGATCCGTTTTCAGGGGTAACCAAGGGACGTGGAGATTCAGTTTGAGCAAGAGAAGATGGTCAAATGAGCTGGCACAAGTTGGATGATGTGGCAGGCAGAAGTCAGCAAGGATGATAAGTCCAGGGAAGGGGGAAGGCATGGGCAGATTGCAGAGAGGAACGATGTTGAGAATGACCATTGCTGTCCAAACCCTGCTGCACTTGCACATGGAGTGTTTTCAGGTTAGTGTCTGCTGTGGGCAATCCTCAATTCTGGCTGTCCCTCTGCTATCTTCCTGGGCAACTGTGTCAATGATGACAGACCTCATGCCCACCTCTCTCTGAAATGCTTTGTACCTTGTTCAAGCCCTTCTGCAGCCTCTGATACATTTTCACTTTTTCATTCATTTCATCCAGAGGTCCTGGAGCCAAGACACCACCTTTCACAGCATAGTTTTGTCATTTTGCAGATTTTGAAGGAAGCACGCAACTCTCCAAGGATTGAATTTGTGCTTTATCTGGAGGCACGGGGGCAGGGTAGAAAGACTGTGGGCTATGGGGTCATAGAGACTCAAGTTCGAATCTTGGTTTTGTCACTTATTAACTCTGAACAAACCATGGGTTCTCCCTGAATCTTATTTCCTCATCTGAAAAGTTTCCTCATCTGTAAAATGGGAGGCAGCCACTTTACAGGATTTTGTGAGGATTAAGAGTGGCCATCAAGTGACATATTTGACACACAGCAGAAAATGGAACAAATGACAGTTGAAATGAAAGGAGTTGTGAGACATAAAGCAGAGGACATAATTGGTCAAGAGCCTGTGATGTATCTGAAATCATCAAGATGAAATCTATTTGATCAGTGCAAACATTTTTTCACTATTTCCCCAAATTTAATTTGGAAGTGTACAAGATGTGGTAGACTCAGCTTTGGTTCAAATATGTTTAGGTCTCCCATATTCTAGAAATAACTTGTTTTGCTTTTGCTAACTCCTCACGCGGTCTTCCTCACTCTTCCCTTCTGGGTTCCACCATATTTGTTGAAGGATTAAGCTAAGCCTGCTGTAGACTCTTCCTAGCCACTCACTCCTTCCTTTTAAGCCTGATTTCTGTTCCCACAACTCTCCTGAAAAGTCTCTCTAGAGTTTAGAAAATTATCGATGTGCTCACACCAGTGTGTACACATCCAGCCTCGTCAACTCTGCAGCTTTCCACACCATTGGCTAGTAACTTTCTCTAAAACAGCAGTTCTCAACCTTGGCTGTATATTAGAATCACCTGGGGGGCTTTAAAAATTATTTACGCCTGGATCTCAACATCAGGGATTCTGATGTAATGGTCTGAGGTGCAAACTGGGCTTTAGGTTTTTTCAAAGCTCCCTTGTTGATTAAGGTGCAGCTAGGGTTGAGAACCACAGCTAAGACTCTCTCTTTTATTTATATAATATTGCAAAGCTCTGTTTCACATCTTCTGAATTTCTTTTGGGGTCTTCCTCAAATCCTGTTCTTACAGTGTGTTTTTCTGTAGTAAAGGATGCAAGCGTTGCAGTTAAGGCAATTTATAGTTAGAGTTTTTGCTATGGTGTTGCTAAAGGAAATCTGCCACTTGTGGTTAATCAGAAAACTTACCAAATGCTGGTTCAAGGTATGGCTGGATATGATGGGGAAAGAATGAGGAAAGGAAGGAAGGAAGGAAGGAAAGAAAATCTTATGCTTTATGATCCAAACAATAACCCTGTGTAGCTAATGCTTTCTCTTCTATTGCATTTCAACAGAAGTACCAGGAATATTAATCTTAACTATGACTGATTGAGCACCATGGTATATCCTCATAACAACCTCAGTAAGATGCATACTATTATCCTCGTTTTTTACATCAAAGAAATGCAGATGGGCAGAGTTAGTTCCCCAAGGACACAAGGCTAGAAAAATGACAAAACTGTGATTTTTAACTCGGGTCACATCCTCTCTGGATTAGAATCCTAAGTAATTGATGCCAAATCTTGGAGAATTGCTTCCAAAGTCCTACTTGAGGGAGATATTCAAATACCTGAAATCATACTCACATCTCCCATTAGTTTTCCCATCTCCAGGGTAGGACGTTGCAATCCTTGTTTGTGTGCTTTAGTTTTAATACTTCTCATCCTCTGGTCACACAAGCTACCTCTACCTGACAATGGCCCTATTGGCATGTGGTGTCCAGAGTCTAATATAACAGTGATAGACTTAGGCATATTTTGGGATAATGGCTGAGTCAGTAACAATACAGAAAATCTGTGATGATGGTTACATTTCTATGTTCAGGAGAAAGTGTTGAAAATAAAGGACTAGGTTTTCATGGAGAGGGAGTAGTCTGAGATGGAGATACAGGTTTCTCTGCAGGCTTCAGAGGGAAGGTGACAGTGACAGAAAAGAGGAAAGAGTACAATGTAAGGGAAGATGAGGAAACTGAGTATCTGTAGGGGAAAGTAGAAAAAGATTCAGAGAAACATTTCCTTCCTCCTTCCTTCTCCCCTCCCTTCCTCCTCCCCTCCCTTCCTCCCTTCCTTCTTTCCTTTATCTGATATTTTTCTCCCATGAACTTCACAGCTGTTGCTTGAACCAACATTCAGTAAACTTTTTTTTATATACATAACTACTCTCCATATTTGATAAAAATCTCAAACCATTATTTTTGTTTCCCACAAATATAATACATACAAATTTTTTTCTGAAATACTAAGGTCAGCAAATTAAGTATCTTGAGACTAATATAACCACATATAACTGCTGTTCTACTGACTTCCAGGAATAAAACAAAAACAAAAAATTTCTTATCAAGATGCTCTGGATTTCCTTTTATTAGTGTTAGGGATTTGGAATTATAATCATCTGCTAGTAATAATTTATACATTCTAGTTGATTGTCTACAAATAAAATATCGCTGGCTCTGCTTTGTGAGTTCTGGATTTGACACGACACTGACAATACTGTGGATTTCCTTTAGCAACCTCCTAGCAATGCCTTCAACTAAAAATTGCCTTCATTATAAGATTTGCATTCTTTACTACACAAAACAATATTCTAAATAGGATTTGAGTGAGCTTTTAACACAATACAGCACTGGATAGCCAGTGAGAGATTAATTAACTGTTGAAAAGAAAGCTGAGATATGGAGAAAACAGTTGCTCCAAGATATGGAGAAAACAGTTGCCCAGGTCAGGGCAAGAGGAAAGGAATTCATTTCTTCTCCTCCAGTACTTTACCCCAGCACACCAGAGAATACATGGGTCACTTTAAGTCTGAAAGGACTCTGCGTTTGGCTGCCAGGAAGTGAAATTTCACACTCAATCACAGTAACCAAATTGGGTCTTGTGGTTCACATATTTTGTTTCCCTTTTGCCTCAGGGCTTTGACTTTTTAATTTCCACTTAAACTGCTTCATTTTGCACATTTCTTTTAACTTGCCTCAAATCCTGTGTAAAAGGGGCATTCTGACACTTATGAGGTTGGTACTATGTACCAGGCACTGCTTGGGGCACTCCAGTTATGGGGGTGTACATCCTACAGGGTATGAAGTGTAAAGATGAACAAACAAAAAACAGAATTTAGACTTCAGGGGTTGTTGTGGAGAAGGGGACAAGAGGAAAATGATGAGAGGGGAGAGGACTCTGGAGAAGGTGATGGTTGGGATGAAAGAGAAAGGTTGAGAAAGTAGAGGAAGAGAGAAATAGGAGGAGAATGCATGAAGAGGAGCTTAAAGAAAGTGAGAAAAGAGAAGCTGTGTAGAATAATGAACTGAAGGACACAAAGAATAGGGTAGAAAGAGAGAAATGGCTGAATGGCGTGGGCTGGGTGGGAAGTCTAAGGGTAAGGGTGGAAAAGAGAAAAGGCAGGAGAGGCTGATTATCTGTAGAAGAGGTTGGGTGAGAAGGACTTAATTGTGTCCCCACCTCCCAAATGCAGAGGTCAAAGCCCCAATCCTCAATGTGACTATATTTGGAGGTAGGACCTTTAAGGAGGTAATTAAGGTTAAATGAGGTCATGAGGGTGGGGCCCTGATCCTAAAGGACATGTATCCTTATAAGAAGAGGAAGAGATTGTGTTCCTGTCCTGCTAGAAAGAAACACAAACACACCCATTAGAAGAGAGGCTGTCTAAAATCATAATAAGGTTACAGACACCACAAAACACAACACCAGATGCTGTCCTGCCCACCAGAAAGACAACATCCAGCCTCATCCACCAGAGCACAGGCACCAGTCCCCTCTACCAGGAAGCCTAATCAACCTGCTGAACCAACCGTACCCACTGGGGGCAGACACAAAAAACAATGGGAACTAAAACCTGCAGCCTGGGAAAAGGAGACCCCAAACACAGTAAGTTAAGCAAAATGAGAAGACAGAGAAACACACAGCAGATGAAGGAGCAAGGTGAAAACCCACCAGACCAAACAAATGAAGAGGAAATAGGCAGTCTAGGTAAAAAAGAATTCAGAGTAAAGATAGTAAAGATGATCCAAAATCTTGGAAATAAAAAGGAGAAAATACAGGAAACGTTTAATAAGGACCTAGAAGAACTCAAGAGCAAACAAACAACGATGAAAACACAATAAATGAAATTAAAAATTCTCTAGAACGAACCAATAGCAGAATAACTGAGGGAGAAAAACGGATAAGTGACCTGGAAAATAAAATAGTGGAAATAACTACTGCAGAGCAGAATAAAAAAAAAAGAATGAAAAGAATGGAGGACAGTTTCAGAGACTTCTGGGACAACATTAAATGCACCAACATTTGAATTAAAGGAGTCCCAGAGAAGAAGAGAAAAAGAAAGGGACTGAGAAAATATTTGAAGAGATTATAGTTGAAAACTTCCCTAATATGGGAAAAGAAATAGTTAATCTAGTCCAGGAAGCACAGAGTCCCATACAGGCTAAATCCAAGGAGAAACATGCCAAGACACATATTAATCAAACTACCAAAATTACATACAAAGAAAAAATATTAAAAGCAGCAAGGGAAAAACAACAAATAACATAAAAGGGAATCCCCATAAGGTTAAGAGCTGATCTTTCAGCAGAAACTCTGCAAGCCAGAAGGGAGTGGCAGGACATATTTAAAGTGATGAAAGGGAAAAACCTACAACCAAGATTACTCTACCCAGGAAGGATCCTACTCAGATTCAACAGAGAAATTAAAACCTTTACAGACAAGCAAAAGCTAAGAGAATTCAGCACTACCAAACCAGCTCTACAACGAATGCTAAAGGAACTTCTCTAAGTGGGATACACAAGAGAAGAAAGTGACCTACAAAAACAAAACCATAACAATTAAGAAAATGGTAATAGAACAATACATATCGATAATTACCTTAAACGTAAATGGATTAAACGATCCAACCAAAAGATATAGACTGGCTTTCTGGGAACAAAAACAAGACCTGTACATATGCTGTCTACAAGAGACCCACTTCAGACCTATCGACACATAAAGACTGAAAGTGAGGGGATGGAAAAAGATATTCATGCAAATGGAAATCAAAAGAAAGCTGGAGTAGCAAGTCTCATATCAGACAAATAGACTTTAAAATAAAGACTATTATAAGAGACAAAGAAGGACATTACCTAATGATCGGTGGATCAAACCAAGAGGAAGATATAACAATTGTAAATATTTATGCACCCAACATAGGAGCACCTCAATATATAAGGCAAATGCTAACAGCCATAAAAGAGGAAATTGACCATAACACAATCATAGTAGGGGACTTTAACACCCCACTTACACCAATGAACAGATCATCCAAAGTGAAAATAAATAAGGAAACACAAGCTTTAAATGATACATTAAACAAGAGGAACTTAATTGATATTTATAGGATATTCCATCCAAACACAACAGAATACACCTTCTTCTCAAGTGCTCGTGGAACATTCTCCAGGATAGATCATATCTTGGGTCACAAAGGAAGTCTTGGTAAATTTAAGAAATTGAAATCATATCAAGTATCTTTTCCGACCACAACACTCTAGACTAGATATCAATTACAGGAAAAAAAACTGTAAAAAATACAAACACATGGATGCTAAAGAATACACTACTTAATAACCAAGAGATCACTGAAGAAATCAAATAGGAAATCAAAAAATACCTAGAAACAAATGACAATGAAAACACGACGATCTAAAACCTATGGGATGCGGCAAAAGCATTTGTAAGAGGGAACATTATAGCAATACAATGCTACCTCAAGAAACAAGAAACATCTCAAATAAACAATCTAACCTTACTGCTAAAGCAATTAGAGAAAGAAGAACAAAAAATCCTCAAAATTAGCAGAAGGAAGGAAATCATAAAGATCAGATCAGAAATAAATGCAAAAAAAAAAAAATGAAGGAAACAACAGCAAAGATCAATAAAACTAAAATCTGGTTCTTTGAGAAGATAAGCAAACTTGATAAACCATTAGCCAGACTCATCAAGAAAAAAGAGAGAAGACTCAAATCAATAGACTGATAAATGAAAAGGAGAAGTAACAACCAACACTACAGAACTACAAAGGATCATGAGAGATTACTACAAGAAACTGTATGCCAATAAAATGGACAACCTGGAAGAAATGGACAAATTCTTAGAAAAGCACAACCTTCTGGGACTGAACCAGGAAGAAATAGAAAATATAAACAGTCCATTCACAAACACTGATATTGAGACAGTGATTAAAAATCTTCCAACAAACAAAAGCCCAGGACCAAATGGCTTCACAGGTGAAGTCTATCAAACATTTAGAGAAGAGCTAACGCCTATCCTTCTCAAAATCTTCCAAGATATAGCAGAGGGAGGAACACTCCCAAACTCATTCTATGAGACCACCATCACCCTGATACCAAAACCAGAGGAACAAGACAAGGGTCCCCACTATCACCACTATTATTCAACATAGTTTTGGAAGTTTTAGCCACAGCAATCAGAGAAGAAAAAGAAATAAAAAGAATCCAAATTGGAAAAGAAGAAGTAAAACTGTCACTGTTTGCAGATGACATGATATATACATAGAGAATCCTAAAAATGCTACCAGAAGACTACTAGAGCTAATCAGTGAATTTGGTAAAGTAGCAGGATACAAAATTAATGCACAGAAATCTCTTGCATTCCTATACACAAATGATGAAATATCTGAAGGAGAAATTAAGGAAACACTCCCTTTTACCACTGCAACAAAAAGAATAAAATACCTAGGAATAAACCTACCTAAGGAGAAAAAAGACCTGTATGTAGAAAACTATAAGACACTGATGAAAGAAATTATAGATGATACAAACAGATGGAGGGATAGACCATGTTGTCGGATTGGAAGAATCAACATTGTGAAAATGACTACACTACCCAAAGCAATCTACAGATTCAATTCAATCCCTATCAAGCCACCAGTGGCATATTTCACAGCACTAGAACAAACAATTTCACAATTTGTATGGAAACACAAAAGACCCCGAATAGCCAAAGCAATCTTGAGAAAGGAAAATGGAGCTGGAGGAATTAGGCTCCTGGACTTCAGACTATATGACAAAGCTACAGTAATCAAGACAGTATGGTACTGGCACAAAAGCAGAAATATAGATCAATGGAACAGGATAGAAAGCCCAGAGATATACCCACACACATATGGTCACCTTATTTTTGATAAAGGAGTCAGGAATATACAATGGAGAAAAGACAGCCTCTTCAATAAGTGGTGTTGGGAAAACTGGACAGCTACAAGTAAAAGAATGAAATTAGAACACACTGTAACACCATACACAAAAATATACTCAAAATGGATTAAAGACTTACATGTAAGGCCAGACAGTGTAAACTCTTAGGGGAAAACATAGGCAGAACACTCTATGACATAAATCACAGCAAGAATCTTTTTGACCCACCTCCTAGAGAAATAGAAATGTAAACAAAAAAAAACAATTGGGACCTAATGCAACTTAAAAGCTTTTGCACATCAAAGGAAACCATAAAGAAGATGAAAAGACAACCCTCAGAATGGGAGAAAATATTCTCAAATGAAGCAACTGACAAAGGATTAATCTCCAAAATTTACAAGCAGCTCATGCAGCTCAATATCAAAAAAACAAACAACCCAATTCAAAAATGGGCAGAAGACCTAAACAGACATTTTTCCAAAGAAGATACACAGATTGGCAACAAACACATGAAAGAATGCTCAACATCAGTAATCATTAGAGAAGTGCAAATCAAAACTATAATGAGTTATCACCTCACACCAGTCAGAATGCCCATCATCAAAAATTCTACAAACAATAAATGCTGGAGAGGTGTGGAGAAAAGGGAACCCTCTTGCACTGTTGGTGGGAATGTAAATTGATACAGCCACTTTGGAGAACAGTATGGAGGTTCCTAAAAAAGTAAAAATAGAACTACCATACAATGCAGCAATCCCACTACTGGGCATATACCCTGAGAAAACCATAATTCAAAAAGAGTCATGTACCACAATGTTTACTGCAGCTCTATTTATAATAAGCAGTACATGGAAGCAACCTAAGTGCCCATCGACAGATGAATGGATAAAGAAGATGTGGCACATATATACAATGGAATATTATTCAGCCATAAAAAGAACCAAAATTCAGTTATATGTGGTGTGGATGGACCTAGAGTCTGTCATAGAGAGTTAAATAAGTAAGAAAGAGAAAAACAAATTCTGTATGCTAACACATATATATGGAATTAAAAAAAATGGTTCTGAAGAACCTAGGGGCAGGACAGGAATAATGATGCAGACATAGAGAATGGACTTGAGGACACGCGGATGGGGAAGTGTAAGCTGGGACAAATTGGGAGAGTGGCATGGACATATATGCACTAGCAAAGGTAAAATCGATCGCTAGTGGGGGAATTAAAAAAAATGGTTCTGAAGAACCTAGGGGCAGGACAGGAATAATGATGCAGACATAGAGAATGGACTTGAGGACACGCGGATGGGGAAGTGTAAGCTGGGACAAATTGGGAGAGTGGCATGGACATATATGCACTAGCAAAGGTAAAATCCATCGCTAGTGGGAAGCAGCCACATAGCACAGGGAGATCAGCTCGGTGTTTTGTGTCCACCTATGGGGTGGGATAGGAAGGGTACAAGGGAGATGCAAGAGGGAGGAGATATGGGGATATATGTATAGATATTGCTGATTCACTTTGTTATATAGCAGCACCTAACATAGCATTGTAAAGCAATTATACTCCAATAAAGATATTAGAAAAAATAAAATAAAATAAAAAAATAAGAAGACGAAGAGACACCACACCAGATCTCTCTCTCTCTCTCTCTCTCTCTCTTTCTCTGACATGTGAAGACATAGAGAGAAGCTGGCCATCTGCAAGCCAGAAAGAAAGTTTTGGCTGGAAACCAACTCTGTTGGCACCTTGATCTTGGAATTCCATCCTCCAGAACCACAAGGAAATAAATTTCTGTTGTTTAAGCCCCCAGGCTGTGGTATTATCCTGTTATGGCAGCCTTAGTGGACTAACACAAGGCATATGGAGATTTAAAGTTAGCAGAAGTGGCCAGGAGACTCACTGTTCACCCCACCTTGCCCATCTCTGGGCACATGGGCAGTAAAATACATTTTACTTTTCTTCCTGAAATTCAAGAGACAGAAGGACCCCGGCTCTGTTGGTAAGGGGATCATGTATTCACGTACATATGTGTCACTAAAAACTGATGGGCTTTGGGTCTCATTTGTAAAATAGGATTAAACATAGTTCCAACCTTACAGCTGTGTTGGGAGGATTAAATGAGGGTTTATCTAGATTTATACCTCTGTGTAGGAAGTGCTCTCTGTTAGCTATTGTTATTAATAGTGTGTGTGTGTACAAAAAAAAAATTTTTTTTGAAGAGTGAGGGCTCCTGAGGTTTCCCACATAGCAGGAAAATGGGAACAGTTTTTATGTCTCTAGATGATATTAGGTTGAACCATATGACACTGTCATTTCTATAGGTCAGAAACACAGCAAGTGTTCTTAAAATCGGGACATGTCACATAAAAATCCAGATATGTGGATTTTCTTGAAAAATCTGAAGATCTGGCACCATAGGGTCATATTGCTCCTGGACAACCCCCACTGGAGCAGGTGGTGACTGCCCATGTTAGGTGGAGCGTGTGGTTTCAGGCCTCCTGGGTCTCTGCCACATGCTTATTCATTCATGAAAAACAGCTTGATCCTGCAGGTTTAGGATTGTCGCCCCTGATGAAGCATATGGTGCAGAGCTACGCTAATGTGTTGCTGACAACACCCAGAGAAATGGGTATATTTTCTTTCGCAGGCAAAAGCATTAGGTCAGCAATGTAGATTTGTGTAAGCAAATGGAAAGCACAAATCATCCCAAACCAAACATCTTTGGCCTTGAATAATCAAAACAACCAGGGAGAGGCACTCTGGATTTCACTCATCATTTTGCTTTGACAACATGGTGGAAACACTTTCATCTTGGCTGAAATTCTTTCCCTTGATGAGTTTACATTCACGCGCAAGTCCATTCACTGAGTGTCTAGTGTGCGTCCATTCCTCTTGCTTGTACTTTTGTTTCTAATCCCCTACTAGACGTCAGTTTGTCCAGTGAGAAGAAATCCCCTAAGACAAAGAGGCTGAGGTCAAAAATTAGCTGGCCAGCCAAAACTATCAGGCTCCTAACATTAACTAGTATTTGTGTTTCACCTTCTGACTAGCAAATTTTTCTCACATAATATCTTATTTAAGATACCAATGGGTCCACTGGAGTAGGTACTTATTGTTCTTATTTTCAGTGATGAACAGAGGCTCAGGGCATTCAAATAACTTGCCCACAATCACACAACCAGGAAGGGTTAGGACTGAAACTGCCACACAAGGAGATCACAATTCCAGATTCTTCATTTTTTTAGTTAACTAGGAAGAAAAGCAGCACCACAGCACGGATGAAAATAGGCTTTGCTGTAACTAAGTTAAAGAATAATCTGAGTGTCTTAGTTGTTGTTGTTTTTATGAGATTGGCTGACTAGCAAAGCTGATGCAAATTTAGCATTAAGGAAAACAGAGTATTTAAATCACAGACAGTAATAGCTCCCCTGTGCCCTAGGCTGTCCGACAGTATCCAGAGTAGTAGTTAGTGCAGCTCTGGAGAGTATCTGCTCCTCCCTAAGGCATCACTAATCAAACTCTACGTTCTTTCCTGCTGACCTTAGATTGGGTTCAGATTTTTTCTCAATATAGGGCTCTGCGTAGCCGTTACCCATCCCAGGAAATTGATATGGAGCTAGCACTAGATGTGAAACTCATCCGGTATCTGGTGTTCAGGTATAGATGTCATTTCAAAAGAGGCATGAATATTTTTGGTGAACCACATAGTGTCTGGGGAAATTCCTCCTTGCAAGTCCAGGGATACCCTAGAGAGAGTTAGGAAGGGAGGTGGTGATGGTATTTAAATATTTAAGAAGCCAGAGGAAAGAAGTGGACTTCTTGCTACTGCTAAAAACAGAACAAGGACCAGGGGAGAACCATTAAAAAAGAGCCAGATTCTGGCATAAGAAAGAACTTTCTGGTGACCAGTGGTATTTTAATGGAAGAGGCTGCTTTATTAAGTATGAGCTTTTTTGCTATGGCTGGTGTTGAAGCTGAAGGTAGGGTCTGTAGTGTGGATATATTCTCAGTCTTTTTGGAGACCATTTTATCTCAGACTCAAGGACAAACGGAGGACAGCCAACAATTTCTGTAATATTATAAGGACACCACACGTAAATTGTTTTCAAGAAATGAGAGTTTTTAAGTCTCTAAATTATATTGGAATTATATTAAATTGCCATTTTTTGTAGGTAATAGAATGGTTGAAGGTCAGCAGTTGTATATGGCTCAACATAATTTATACAGAGACAAGGGAATAGACTCAATTCTTTAGACCTATGTCATATGGAGAAAAGGGATGCATGAGAAACTGTGAAGACTTCACTGTGCATAGCTTTTGGGTTGTTCCGGACTGAATTGGGCTTCCCCAAAAGTCACATGTTGAAGTACCTTACCATGTGACTATTTGGAGATACCAACTTTTAAAGGGGTGATGAAGTTCAAATGAGGCCCTGAGGATGGGCCTTAATCCAATCTGACTGGTATCCTTATAAGAAGAGGAAATTGGGACACAAAGAGAGATACCAGGGATGCTCTGCACAGAGGAAAAACCACATGAGGACACAGCGAGAAGGCAGCCATCTGCAAGTCAAGGAGAGAGGCCTCAGAAGGGATCAAACCTATGGCACCTTGGTCTTAAACTTCTAGCTTCAAGAACTGTGAGAAAATATATTTCTGTTATTTAAACCACCTAGTCTGTGGTATTTGGTGTACATGGGTATATGGATATATGGAGGGGAGCAGTAGGGGTGCAGGGAATGAGGAAGGTGGGTAAGAGACAGATTTGCAAAGCCCGCCTATGACCATGCCAAGGAATATGGTCTTTATTGTGAAAGAAAAGAGGGGATGCTAAGGATCTGAGGAACTGATATGAACACCTGTGATAAAATGCATTGGTAATTCAAAGAATCCCTAAACTGAGATTCTACTGATGTTAAATTAGATTTTAGAGTGGCTGGGAGTCAAAATTACTCCTAAGAAGTCTTTTCTAAAGAGATGAATGATGCAAGAAAGAAACTGAAACAGTCACTTACCAATTTAAGAGAATAAGCTGCTTTGAGGTGGCAAGGCCACCAGCTAAGGTTTTAATGACAGATCTCAAATATCATTAGTGTACATCTGGAAGGATGCATTTTAAAGCAATGACATCAGCTATGGTTTTCTGTTATCGGTAGTATGAGAACGTACTAAAAGTGTAAATATTTAATACTGGTTTGTAATTAGCTTTTGATTGATTAGGACCAACTTCTTCCCCTTGACTTGGAGGCAGAGACAGACAAATGCATGTTCGACTTTGAGCTTCCTCCTAGCTCTGTGGCCTTGGACAAATCACATTACCTTGTTCTAATCTTTCAAATGGGATTAAGTCTCCCTCTCTGCTGCCTTGCAGATGAGTGATGAGATGGGGTAAAAAGCCATTCCATGAGATTATCAGTACGTCAGACAGAATCACACTATGTTCATGGTGGGAAAAATCTCTATTTAAAACAAATGTTATAGAAAACAGCCTAGTGGTTGCCAAGCGGGAGGAGGGTGGGAGGCATGGGTTGGAAGTTTGGGATTAGCAGATGCAACGTATTATATATCGGATGGATAAACAACACGGTCCTATTGTATAGCACAGGGAACTATACTCAATATCCTGTGATAAACCATAATGGAAAAGAATATGAAAAAATGTATATATATATGTATAACTGAATCGCTTTGCTCTGCAGCAGAAATTAACACAACATTGTATATCAACTTTACTTCAATTAAATAAATTTTAAAAATGTTAACTGGAAATGTCTACTGAAGGATTAGTCAAGAACAGAGCTCTGTTAGAGAATAAGGAATCCTTTCCAGGAGTCCATGTGGCAGGGTGGAAAATGTGTGGGTTTTAGAGGTGGGAACAACTTTAAATACCTACTCCATCCCTTAGTGCTCACAGGACATTGGATAAGTGACTCACCTCTCTCATCTGAAAAATGGGGACACGTAGTAAGTACATGTAAAGTACTGGCACATAGTAGGTTCTTAATAAAAAGCCTCTACTAAACTCTTGTGGCAAACTGAGCAACTTTGGAGAAGCCATTTCATCAGTTATCAGGACATGCATTCCACTGACCAATATTGAATACCTATTGGGTATGCAACAAAATAACTTAGGGAATATTTATTTGTGTGTGTTCTCCACTCCCAACTTATCCCAAGAATGTTGCCTGGCTTTTTGTACTTCCTTGTTTCAAGGTCGTATAGGCAGAGCAGAAAGCAGAAGTTTCTTGAAAATATTATCTTTTCCTTTCTTTTCTGAAATTCCAAGCCCAAGAGTATATGGTGGGAAAGAGGAGAATGCAGGGCCTTTGATGGGAGATTTCCCCGGACCTGGAGGGACTGGGGGTCAGGGATTGTGGATCTGGGAGAAGTGGAAATGCTCGCTCTGTGTGACCAAACCTCGGAGGGGAGGGCTGCCTAGGATTGCTCAGACCCCAGGTTCCTGGCTGGATAGTGACTGCCAGTTCCCAAGCAGGGCTGGAAAGCAGAATCCACAGACAACAAAGGGACAGGCAATTTATAAAAGTGGGCATAGATGATGTGAAGGAAGACCTCGCCGGTATCGGTATCTGTGGGAGTAGGAGCCTGATCACTTCTGAAGGTAAAGTTCCTGCTTCCACTAACTCTTAGAATCAAATTTAAGTTGTATTAAATAAAATGGAAAAATATGAAATTTCTTGCAGACCTGTGTTTGTAGATGTATTCAGACCTACTATAACTGTAAGGCACTGGAAAATCTAAAGATGAATTCACTCCTACTCTCTGAAACTCACCCTATGTGGGAACTGGCGGAAGTCATATGAGCCCTGCATGAATAACTATCTTTCAAAGCACCACCAGATCCTGATGTGGTATCACACTGCAGGAAGAGTTTTCAGTCACAAGAGGTAGACAGCTGAATTTTGCAAAAGGCAGACAGCCAAGAAGATGAATAAAAATTTCCCCTGAAGGGATATATTAAAATACACTCTCCCCCAATCACTGCGTGCTGCTACCACTGTTATGTAATTGCCATAGCTGTAAACTCATAAAAATTTTGCAGACCCTGAAGTTCTTTGGGAAATATGCCTGTTTGATATGAAGTCTGGAAACTGGTGATGGAATAGGGAACTGTATGGTTAGTGATTTCCATAAAAGTGCTTAGAGTTTATCTCCATGGAGATTGAAAGCTGAGAAGGCTCTCAGAGGTCAACCAGCTCCTCTTGGACCTTCCATTCCCAACCCCTGTCATCTTAAGGGTTAAATCTGGATTTAGTGAGGCCTCAGGGTTGTTGTTTTGAAGGACCACTATGACAGTCAAGGCTTTGGTGTAGCAGGTTTAGGAGACTGGGTCCAATGAGCATCTTCATCCCTTAGCTGCTGTGGCACCAATTACTGCCGTCTCCCACCTGGACAAACATCGCTTCCTAACTGGAGGTTTATTTAGTCTCTGCCCCTGCTGTACAGACCGATTAATCATCTTAAATTATTATTCTAATGAACCACCAGGGAGTTACATTCTTGTTACTTTCTCGTTTACAAAGTTTTAATGATTCCTCCATTAAAAATATCCAAACTTTGTGGTTTGGCATTCAAGGCTTTCTAGGATCTGATTCCAACCATGTCTTTTTTTTTTTTTAAACCAAGTCTTTTTCTTTATTTTTCCAGAAAATAACATAACTTTTTATTCATTATACATTTCTATAACAATATAACACTATTTTCCAGCATTTTCTAGCTTAATGCATTTTCCTACATTTTCTTTTTTAGAATTTTCTTAATTTTATTTCTATTTTTAAATTAAGATACAATTGACATATAACATTATATTAACTTCAGGTGTACAACATGATTCAGTAATTGTATATATTGTGAAATAATCACCACAATAAGTCTAGTTAACATCCATCACCAAACGTACTTATAAATTTTTGTTCTTGTGGTGAAAACTTTTAAGATCCAACCAAGTCTTTTGAGCTCATTTCCCTCTTCTTTCTATGCACACCCTCTGTTCTATCAGGGCAGCTTTCCTGCTACTCTCCACATTGGTCTCTTTCATGCTTTTGTTGATATTCTTTTCACTGCCTGAAAATTCCCCTCCCATTAACCCTTATCCATTCTTCAAGGCCAAGTGACACATTATCTCCTCTGAAGAGTCTTTCCTTAGTAAGGGATATAGAGCATCACATGGACTTGAGTTTGAGACCATACTCTGCCCCTTACTTCCTGGAAGACTTCTGGCAGGTTACTGCTTTTCTCTAGGGCTCAGTTTGTTCACCTGTGAAATGGGCAAGTCAACACCCACCTTGTAACCTTATAAAGTACACATGGGTTATCATATTGTAAAGCTCTTAGCACAGTTCCTTACACTTGGTATATGTCAAAGAATGTTACCTATTACTCTGATTATTCCAGGGACCCAAGGTCTCCTTTCCTCTGAATTCCCATTCACTTTGAACCCCTCTTATAGCCTTCCTTGTAAACCTAATTTTGCATTTTGGACATAAGAGCACACATTTTATTTTCTCCACTCAATTGATGACTCCTTGAAGGTGGGATCATGTTTTATCCTAGCTTTTGCCCTTGCTTTGCCCTCTATACACAGGCCCTCAAACCATAGACAGAGGTTAGCCTTTTGGGTGTGAAAGCCAAGACGGACAAGAATTTGCTTTGCTGTTACTTTTCTCTTCCTTCTAAAAATTGACAATAGTTTTAAGAAAGAAGTCAATTTCCTTTGACAGGAGAATCCCAGTTTGGGGGCTTTCGTTTCATAGAAATATGGAAGACAATTTGTGAAGTGACTGGTGGAGACTGATAAATTTCAGTTAAATCTCGGGAAACGTCATTGGCTTGAAGGCCATATAGACTCAACTCATTGGGCCAACCCAATCATTTTCCAGCATGCATTCCAAGTTGCCTGGTTTGTGAGATACTCTGGGGAAAAGAAGTGGTTTCATATTCTAACAAGTTGGAAAACATTAGAGTCTAATGACCACTCATGGAGAGACAGAGGACATGTTAAGGAACTAAAACACGTGAGAATTCCTGCAGTAAAGAAACCAGCATCTAATAGCTAGTAAGAATAACTAAAATTCATGGAGCTCTTATATGCCAGGCACGTTGATAGTAGGCCCTTTTCCTGAATTCTCTAATTAAATCCTCAAAATGCCCCCATAAGAATGTATATAATGATCCTCACTTAACAGATGAAGAAACTGATGATTGAATGGGTACAAGTTCACATGGCAGTTAAGGGGTGGAGAAGGGATCTGAAGTCAGATGTTTGTGACCCGAGAGCCTGAGTTCTGGTCCTCTGTGGTGTATAGTTTTTCGCTTTCCCAAATTTGCCTGTCCAGGAAATACTTTTGGTTATCCTCTTATTAATAACCCATGAAACTGGTATTCCTTGAAATGCACTTGGGGAAATAGTGTCTCAACACCCACAGGGAAGCAGCCATGACCTTTACATCTCTGTGCCTTTGTTCCCTGGCTTCTGCCTGGATGCTCTTGACCCTTTTGTCTCTCCTATGATAGTTTACTCCTCCTCCAAGGTCTAGTTCAAATGCAACTAGAAGCTCTCTGATTTCAGCAGGCTGATTTGCAAAGCCCCTCTTTGTGTTTGCCATGAACTTTCCAGGCTGTTACCATTTGGTCTCTCTGTCAAGGGTCAAGTTCAAAGAGCCTTGATAAAGGTTCTGGCACTGAGTAGACACACAATTAAGGTTTATTGAATTGCAATGGTGTCTTTTTCCCAGGTGCCCTAGGGGTTGATTCCGGAGTCTGGGGATTCTCAGGTCCTGATATACAGACTTGGGGTATGAGGCTGTAGCTGGCAACCTGGGCTAAATCTGGTTCAAACTCTTTACAGGTTCAGACAGCGTGGCTCCTGCACTCCCTGGCAGCTCATTAGTTAATACTCTCTTCCCTTGTCCCTCGCAGATGTTGCCTCTCTCTCAGCCTCTCTGAGGTGAGGAGGCACGATTAGGTCACAATGGGCTGATCATCAGTGTCCTTTCTGGGACAACCCTGACCTGTCCTTTCCAGGGCTCTGTCCAGGTTTCATCACAAAGCCCCCCAGTGGCTGTGCCTCAGATGAGTCAGCTGGCTTGGGGCTTCATTAGAAACTCTAATTGCCTTTTTTTTTTTTTTTTTAACATCTTTATTGGAGTATAATTGCTTTACAATGGTGTGTTAGTTTCTGCTTTATAACGAAGTGAATCCGTTATACATACACATATGTCCCCATATCTCTTCCTTCTTGCATCTCCCTCCCTCCTTTTTTGTTTTTGTCCTCTTTGGGGCCTCCTCGGGCCCAGAGGCGGGGCCTGGAGTGTCTGGCTTCCAGAAATGCCGCCAGCTGCCATGGGAGCCCAAGATGGAAAGTGCGCACTCCATCCCTGGCAGTCACCTCACGCCACTGCGCATTTCGTGGCCGCACCCATCCCCAGGGCGCACTCAGGCGCCACGCAACCCCTGGCCATCCCAGCTCTCCGGCTGCCTGCGATGAGGTCACGGGGTGGGGTCCTGGAGACCCCCCTCCACATAGGGTGGGGGCTTCCCCAACTGGCCTGGGAATGGCCAAGAGGACGAGGAGGAGATGCTAATCATCTTGTCTGTCCAACCCACCGTTCCCTTTCTTGAGGTTGCATGGCTGGCTTGGACAGAACAGGAGGGAGAGAGGGAGAGCAGAGAGGGTCTGGGAAGGAGCAAGACAGTGAAACAGCAGGCGGGGTCCCTCACTTCCTCCATTCACAAATGCGGATGGAGAAAGGAAGTAATGCTTTCTCCCTGCGACCTTGCCATGAGTTGATGGAGCTGCCTTCTCGGGTTTTCTACAATCACATCCTTCTCTCCGATCTGAATTTCTCTCCTTTCCCTGAGATCACAGAAGGCAGGGGAAGTCACTGTAGTCCACTTCATGTCATCAGAATTTGACACACAAGGAAAAACAGTCCAGAAACAGATCAACAGCTGGTACAACAAAGCAGGTAGAGCCCTTTGCACCCCAAGAGCCACGTCTTCGGGGCAGCATCTCACTTTCTCACCCAGGCCTAACTGGCTTGTTGCTAGAGTTTCTGCAGCAGCAGGTTTCACAGAATGAGGTCGCTTAGATGTCCCAAACCACTCAAGCTCCAGCAAACCTACAGGGCTTTCTGAGTACGTGTGTGTGTGAAGAATGAATGTGAGCTCTAATAAAATCGCACCCTGCTGGGGGGATTCGCAGATCTCTGTGCATATCTAGTTTTTTGCACCTGGAATTCTGCTTCAGAAAGATGGCAACACTGATAACAGAGACTTTCTCAAGGAAATAATGACACAGCAGAAATTTACTTGCCCCTCCACCTAAAACCACAGGATGCTTCTCCTATGAGCCATAGAAAAACCAGGACTGTCTTAGGCTCTCTGCTCCCTACCTGTTTCTGAGGCACAATCAAGGAGACACAGCCACCCTATTCAGATGAGAGCATTGCCAGTCAATGAAAACTTCACAGATTTTGAGTTGAACTTTTTCACTCTGCCCAGGACACAATATCTATAACGGTCCTCTCATGTCACTCGAAAGGAAAAGTCAAACGATTTATTTAACTTTTAAAAAACATAGGCTGTAAAACAAGTTTATAAGAAGTCAGAGTAAGCACACTTCAGAGACCTTCTGGAAGGGTGTTAAAATCTTCCATGGGAAAGATTTCTGAGTTAATAGAAAGATCATAGCTCCAGAAGTTGAGCTGCATACAATGGGATAAGAAAACATAGGTAATCTGACCTTTGCAATAAATGAGCCCATCACCACACTGGTGAAAGCTAAGCACATCAGATTGGAGATTTTGAAGATCTGCACATACTTTCTGAGAGAAATGGCATTTTTCATACAGTCAAAAATAGTTCACAGCTGTTCCTGCGACAAGCGGAATAGAAAGTAGGAGAAAACACTACAGCTGTGGTTTTCCGACCTCTGACTTATCATTTGTTGACATACTTTCTACAAGTTCCCCATTTCTCTACAAGTAGCTGTCTTAAGTCTTTCCAGTAAATATTGTTGACAAAGGCCAAATAGAAGGGAAAACAAAGAGAGAAAAACTGCAGTGAAAATAGAAGCTTACCTTTTCTAGGCATTGCTGACATCAAACCTTCCCCCAAATCATGAGGCTTTCTTGCTTTGGTTGTCCCATGAGTTTAGAAACCATTAAAAAAGTTTACAGCAGAAATATGTGTTTATCATTCAAAGCAGCTTCAAAACAACACAAAAAAAAAACTTGATGAAAAATAAAGTGCCCGTCTGCTCGTGAGAATGCTTTTGAAGCTTGGAGTTCATGCTGCTGTGCAAAGTTTTGCAACTGTCTTTCTCAGTTTAAAAAACCTCCCTCTCCTCCCAGGCACTTGCCAACTTCTATAATTTAAAGCAGCTGTGATCCTTCCCATAATACTCACATTTCAAAGAGCTTAATATATACTCTTGTTAGGAATCAGTGGGAGTGGGTGATGTCCTTCTGCAAACCTCAGGCTGAGGCAAATGAAAAGCAAGGGTTTCAGATATCTAAACAGTTCTGTTTCTCTCTTTTATGCATTGCTCTTCTCACCGTGTTCCTTCACGTGGCTTTTGCCTTTTAAAGTGATGCCTTAAGACCAAGTGGTATCACTTCACTGGAAGCAAAAAGCACATAGGAAAGTTTCGGTCCCTACTTATGGAACAAAAATGATAGTGAAATTGTGTTTAAACATCACTTTTGCTGACACAATTATGTCCATACAATTCCTCCCTAATGTATCTGTTTGAAAATTTAAATTAGTGTACATTATGTTTTACTAAGAGGGGAAAATATCTAAAATGATGTTATTTGCATTGGTCTTATTTTAACCTTCATTCTGTATGCAAATCATAACCTCGGGGAAGGAAATTTGCTTTGCAGTCTTTCCGTGTAGCTGAAGAAATCTTCTGACCTTAAGTCTGTAACCAATATTAGCAATTTTTACGATTTCCACCACCCTTACCAAACTGCCATTAATCTCTCTCTCTCTCTCTCTCTCTCTCTCACACACACACACACATTTGGGAATTGACATTTCAGCAAACGTAAAGTGTGGTCAACTGAAAATGGTGATTTAAAAAATATTTATAGTCTATCTTAAAGCATGTCTTGCTCAGCACCTGATAGATGGTAAGTGCTTAATAAATATTTACTGAATGAATAAAGTATTGTGTAGGCTCAGATCAACCAACAGTTTTGACAATTTTGGTTTGCATATATGTTCCCATAGGGAAGGTTAATATGTCAAAGCTTGTACAGAGAGTAAGCATACGACAATGTGTACCTTTGCCAGATTTAATGAATGGTTATGGTATAATAAAATTCCCTAACTGAATACAGAAAACATTCATTAAACAAATAAACCATTCAGTGGAGAATAGAAATGTTGACACAGGCACAATCCATTAAGTAAGCTCACTGTGTAAGTTTACATAAATAAATTTTGAGAAAAAGACCTTCTTCATTGTTTCAAAAACTACAGATTATTTTCCACTGTTTTTGAGTCATCCTAAGTAACTATTATTATGCTATGGACAAAGATAATACCTCTGAAATAGTGCAAAGAGAGAAAGGATCGTAAACTACAGGGAAACGGTCAGGTTTCAGATTTCCTTTGCTATAAAAGCAGAGAACATGTAGATCATATTTTTTGCTCTGGCTTCTACTGCGGAGACGTCCAGAGGCAGAAGCACGGGTGGTGTCATAAACCTGGATCAACCATTCCAGATATATCTGGATCAATCTGTTCCAGATTCCAGTAACACATCTCTGATGTGTTACTTAATTTCTTTAAGTGTTGGTTTCCTTAATTGTGAAAGATTAAATACAAATGTTTTCAAACAACTGATTTGCATATATACACCTAATACTGCATTTTCCAATAATATTAATAAGCACCTCACTACACATAAGGTACTTAGCAAGACCTATTTATGAGTCACCTTGATGTAACACAGCACCTAGCGTTATTTCCCCTGACCAGTACCACAATTGGTAATGGATATGGAATGCTGCTCTAACAAAATCCTAAACTTGGTTTCATTGGCCTAATGGTCAGGAGGTGGGTGGCAAGGAAACTGATACCAAATGCTGGAAAGGTGAGATGCTACGTTTTGCAGTGACAAAACATTTGGTTAAACTGACACCTACCACAACTTGGAAGGCTCTGTGTGCCAAGTAACCTTGTAGATCTAGAAGGAGAAAATGCGGGGAAAATCATTAGTTGTGTGTGGTGGCCACTATTGACTGCATTGGCAAGTGTTTCAAGAACGAGATGAGACTGGGAGAGAAATAGCTAAATTACAAAGAGAAATAAAAGGGAATAGAGACAGTACATAAATTTGATGGCTTGCAAGAGACTGCCAATTTTTTTGAGGGACTTATATTGTTAAAATAACCATAAGCCTATCTGAAAAATGTCATGAAAGACTGAAAACCACTTCTTCCACTAGCAGGATGTGGACTGTTGGCTGCGTGGAGGGCCAGGTCTTCAACACACACCCCAGAGGTGGACAAGGGGACCCTCTCGGAAGGAATAACTTCTGGCCATAGAGAAAAACAGACAAGGAGTTCCCCAAGAGAGCAGATCCGGTGCCTTATGAAGAATCTTCTCTACCCACAAGGCAGAGGATGGGTGTGTCAGCCTGGCCATATGCAGTATCAATGACTGCTGTGTATCTCCCATTTTTTCCTTTTCTGGACAGGAATTTTTATTATAGGTATCCTATTGCTATTATGCCATTTGTACTTTGTGTGTATTTGTGTTTGTGTGTGTGTGAGAGAGAGAGCACACTTGTTACTTTGGTTTATCGATCACTTTCTTTTTGGTTCATAGGACACTGGATCAAGAGATGCCACATCCAGACTTAGACAAGAACAGGAACTTCACAGAACAAGAAGTCCTGGACTTTGAGCTGGTTGCAGTGACCAGATGGGAGCTCCTTTGGGGAGGGGTAAGTGTGCTCTGTGTTTGAAAAGAGGGAAGGAAATCTCAGTATATTTGGTAACCAGAGGTTAAACTATAGAGGATACTTTAAGTGTTTACTGGTGTCTACATTTTCCTCACCATTTCCCAGCCTCTCTTATAGTTTGGTTGACCATGTGACTGATTTCTGGACAATGGGATTTGAGCAGAAGTAATGTAGGTTAATTGTGGGCTGAGGTAGGTAGAACCTGGTATACCTATGCCACATTCTTTCTTTCTCCCTGTCTACAGGGCAAGAAGCAAAAGACTCAGAGGTGCTGAAGCCCTGTAATAGAAGGAACCCCATGCCTCAAGGCCTCCTTTAGAGGCCTGCTACCCAGGAAAGCTGTGTGACCTGCATCAGACATTATTCAGTCATATGCAAACCTATATAGAGTTCCCCCACTGAGTTTGGGGGTTTATTTGTCAGAGTTAGCTAGCATCAGTTACTCTAACACAGATAGCTATCTTGAAAGATTCTTGTAAGATTGATTGAGATAATAGAGGAAAAGAATGCAGAACAGGGCCTGACACAACAATAAGTGCTCGACAAATGATAGTTATTTTCATATTAACCATAATTTCTCACTTTCTTGCTCTTGCAAAATGAGTCTAGTTAAATGCCAGTTGTGAGTACTTCTATAAATTTAGATTTTCTACATTGTGTGCTAATTGGCAAGATAAATTGGAAACCATGGAAAGATTAGGGAGAGAAATAGATGTTGAAAACAAAATGTATTCCCTGTCTTTCAAAATATATGCATTTATTAAGAAAATTGTCCAGTGGTTTACTGTCAGATTTCATAAGCAACCTTCAAAGCAGGGGATAAAGAAAGTTATAAATTCCAAGTTACAAGTTACGTAATCTCCTTAACCTTTAACTAGTAAACTCCAAAACAAAAAACATTTGTTTTACTATGTATACAGAACAAAGCCATCATCCTGACATTGACTGTTCCAGGCTACTTACTCCTCTGTAGAAATGGGTAAATATCTCACTAATACTGGTTGAGAGCTAATTTTTCTGAAAATTGCCCCCCACTCAGGCCATGTGTTTTTTTATACTGTCTTTGAACAGAGGTATAGAAAGCCCTGGTTGATATATTTTATTTCTACCTCAGGTATTTTGAGCAATTCCCAATAGACACGTGGCTTCCTTCATTCCACAAACTCAAAAAGAGGCAGGCCTTTTTCTCTTCTACTATTTTAAAGCAACAGCAACAATAATTACAATTTGTTGAGCATTAACTACATACTAGGCACTGTTTTATGTGCTCTGTAAATGTATTAACTCACTTTATCCTTTCAATAATCCTATAAGGTAGATACTAACATTATCATCGTTTTATGGCTGGGGAACCTAAAGCACAGAGAGAGTAGGTGACTAATTCCAGTCACACAGCCAGTAAGTAGCAAAGCTGGGATTTGAACCAAGTTGTCTGGTTGCAGTACCTGAACTTTTAAATGCTGGTTAAAACACATTGTTCATGCCAAATAAAGAAAACATGCTTACATCATGTATTTTCCTAAGCATCCATTGCATTGGAGTACTGATTACTTCTGAAAGACACTCTAAACTCTTAGAGGCAGCAGGTTGTTTTTCTTGGAAAACATGTACTTCCCTATCTGAATGTAATTACAAAGTTTGAACATTTTTCATATATTAAGCTTTGTGTTCTTATAGTTGACTTTATTTCTTCTCCTTTGCATGCATCAAAGCAGCCAAGTTTCCAATTATATTCTGAAACCCAGGTGGTTTCATCTGGATTTTATAATAAAGCCTTTTCTGAGTTTTATCAAACATGTGAAGACATCGAAGAAGAGGCCAAAGAAGAAATGAACCTTGTTAGGAAACTTCATCTTCCACTAGGAAGACATTATTAAAGGTTGGAGATTGGAGGCCAAATGAAATGTTATTTATTGAGAGTGGTAGGAAATACAGTCATCCCTCAGTACCCATGGGGGTTGGTTCCAGGACTCTGGCAGATACCAAAATATGAGGGTGCCCAGGTCCCTTATATCAAATGATGTAGTATTTTCATATAACCTACCCAAATCCTCCCTGTATACTTTAAATCATCTCCAGAATACCTATAATACCTAATACAAAGTAAATACTATGTAAATAGTTATAAATCAGTGTAAATGCTATGTAAACAGTTGCTGGTATGCAGCAAATTCAAGTTTTGCTGTTTAGAAATTTCTGGAATTAAAAAAAAATTTCTATCCATGGTTGGTTGACTCTGCAGGTGTTGAACTTGTGGACATGGAGGGCTGACTGTAATTCAATCCTAACTTCAAGGTGCAGCCACACAGGAGGTGCTGATCTTCTCCAAATTGTCAGGTAGTACACAGATGTGTATTTTGTGCTCATCACTGTTGGGTACTGGAGACACAGATGGAGCAGAAGACATTTCTTTCAGTTTGCAGTCTCTGGCTAACTTATCATGGATTTTGGTCATGGGGAACAAATCTGAACTCCCTTTTTACTTTCTTAGTGATATAGGGTAGCAGATAAGCCTATAGAAAATAGTCAAAATTAGAAAAGGAGATGACTTATTTGTAGATCCAGGATCACAGATTTGGAAGAAGATTTGAGGGTGTTTTAATTCACTCTCATACTATTCATGATCCATCTGCATAGACTTGGCAGCTGGTTACTCCACTCTGCTTGATGATTCCCAGGGGAAGGAACCACAACAAAACATAGAAGAATCCTCTAAGTAACAGTGACTATTTCTGCTCCATTTTCAACCCATAAAAGCCTTTACAATATGTGAAGGCAACACTCAGCCTCCCTCCTGCACCACAACTTACTCTTCCTTTTTCCATGTTCAATGATTCTGGCGCTTTCAACTGTTCTTCATGCAACATGATGGCAATTAGGTCACCATCTTGGTTGGTTGCCCTCCAGTGAATCAATATCCAATTAATGGCTAAATGACTCATGAGCACTGTTGTAAGTTTACCAAGAAATCAACAGTTTAAGGTATAGTCTCTCAAATCTGCCTTAAAATGTACCTCAAAATGAGGTACAATCTCATTTTCCCACCCTTCACCTCTGTATGTATGGCTAACCTATATCACGGCATTCTGAGGTGCCTCACTCAGCTCCTGACTTTCTTCCCTCTGCAGGGTCTTCTTTCATGAGTTGGTCGTTCACCATTTAGAATCTGCAGAACAAACCCAGCTCTCTCCCCTGGCATCATTCCTGTTTTTCTGATGCCTGCTAAGTCTCACTTCCTGGAGATACTACATTCCCTTCAGGTTTAATATCTCTAAAGCAAATCTATTTTCACTCAAACCCACTTCTCCTGAGTTGCCTAATTCTGTCACTAATACCACAATCCTAGACATTCACAAAAAGATAGACAAGATGAAAAGGAAGAGGGCTGTATACCAGATGAAGGAACAAAATAAAGCCCCAGAAAAAAACTAAATGAAGTGGACATAGGCAACCTTCCAGAAAAAGAATTCAGAAAAATGATAGTGAAGATGATCCAGGACTTCGGGAAAAAAATGGAGGCAAAGATCGAGAAGATGCAAGAAATGTTTAACAAAGACCTAGAAGAATTAAAGAACAAACAAACAGAGATGAACAATACAATAAATGAAATGAAAACTACACTAGAAGGAATCAATA
>NC_041220.1:101908612-101910211 GCF_002837175.3 Physeter macrocephalus
AACATACAAGGGAACTCCCATAAGGTTAACAGCTGATTTCTCAGCAGAAACTCTACAAGCCAGAAGGGAGTGGCATGATATACTTAAAGTGATGAAAGGGAAGAACCTACAACCAAGATTACTCTACCCGGCAAGGATCTCATTCAGAATCAATGGAGAAATCAAACGCTTTACAGACAAGCAAAAGCTAAGAGAATTCAGCAACACCAAACCAGCTCTACAACAAATGCTAAAGGAACTTCTCTAAGTGGGAAACACAAGGGAAAAAAAGGATCTCCAAAAACAAACCCAAAACAATTAAGAAATGGTAATAGGAACATACATATCAATAATCACCTTAAACGTGAGTGGATTAAATGCTCCAAACAAAAGACACAGGCTTGCTGAATGGATACAAAAACAAGATCCATGTATATGCTGTCTACAAGAGACCCACTTCAGACCTAGGGACACATACAGACTGAACTAAATAACCAAGAGATCACTGAAGAAATCAAAGAGGAAATCAAAAAATACCTAGATACAAATGATAATGAAAACACGACGATCCAAAACCATGGGATGAAGCAAAAGCAGTTCTAAGAGGGAAGTTTATAGCTATACAAGCCTACCTCAAGAAACAAGAAAAATCTCAAATAAACAATCTAACCTTACACCTAAAGGAACTAGAGAAAGAAGAACAAACAAAACCTAAAGTTAGCAGAAGGAAAGAAATCTTAAAAATCAAGCAGAAATAAATGAAATAGAAACAGAGAAAACAATAGCAAAGATCAATGAAACTAAAAGCTGGTTCTTTGAGAAGATACAAAAAATTGATAAACCTTTAGCCAGACTCATCAAGAAAATGAGGGAGAGGACTCAAATCAATAAAATGAGAAATGAAAAAGGAGAAGTTACAACAGACACTGCAGAAATACAAAGCATCCTAAGAGACTACTACAAGCAACTCTATGCCAATAAAATGGACAAACTGGGAGAAATGGACAAATTCTTAGAAAGGTATAACCTTCCAAGACTGAACCAGGAAGAAATAGAAAATATGAACAGATGAATCACAAGGAATGAAATTGAAACTGTGATTAAAAATCTTCCAACACGTGCTTCCCTGGTGGCGCAGTGGTTGAGAGTCCTCCTGCTGATGCAGGGGACACGGGTTCATGCCCCGGTCCAGGAAGAACCCACATGCCACAGAGCGGTTGTGCCCATGAGTCATGGCCGCTCAGCCTGCACATCCGGAGCCTGTGCTCCACAACGGGAGAGGCCACAACAGTGAGAGGCCCACGTACCACAAAAAAAAAAAAAAAAAAAAAAAAATTCTTCCAACAAACAAAAGTCCAGGACCAGATGGTTTCACAGGTACATTCGATCAAATATTTAGAGAAGAGCTAACACTCACCCTTCTCAAACTCTTCCGAAAAATTTCAGAGGAAGGAACACTCACAAACTCATTCTATGAGGTCACCATCACCCTGATACCAAAACCAGACAAAGATACTACAAAAAAGGAAAATTACAGACCAATATCACTGATGAATATAGATGCAAAAATCCTCAACAAAATACTAGCAAACGGAATCCAACAACACATTAAAAGGATCA
>NC_041220.1:101910237-101926382 GCF_002837175.3 Physeter macrocephalus
AAATTGAAGAATAAAAACCATATGATCATCTCAATAGATGCAGAAAAAGCTTTTGACAAAATTCATCACCCATTAATGATAAGAACTCTCCAGAAAGTGGGCATAGAGGGAACCTACCTCAACATAATAAAGACCATATACGACAAACACACAGCAAACATCATTCTCAGTGTTGAAAAACTTAAAGCATTTCCTCTAAGATCAGGAATGAGTCAAGGATGTCCACTCTCACCACTATTATTCAACATAGTTTTGGAAGTCCTAGACACAGCAATCATAGAAGAAAAAGAAATAAAAGGAATACAAATTAGAAAAGAAGAAGTAAAACTGTCACTGTTTGCAGATGACATGATACTATACATAGAGAATCCAAAAAATGCCACCAGAAAACTACTAGAGATAATCAATGAATTTGGTAAAATTGCAGGATACAAAATTAATGCACAGAAATCTCTTGCATTCCTATACACTAATGATGAAAAATCTGAAAGAGAAATTATGGAAACACTCCCATTTACCACTGCAACAAAAAGAATAAAATACCTAGGAATAAACCTACCTAGGAAGACAAAAGACCTATATGATGAAATCTATAAGACACTGATGAAAGAAATTAAGGATGATACCAACAGATGGAGGGATATGCCATGTTCTTGGATTGGAAGAATCAACATTGTGAAAATGACTGTACTTCCCAAAACAATGTACAGATTCAATGCAATCCCTATCAAATTACCAATGGCATTTTTTATGAAACTAGAACAAATCATCTTAAAATTTGTATGGAGACACAAAAGACCTCTAATAGCCAAAGCAGTCTTGAGGGAAAAAAAAAGAGCTGGAGGAAGCAGACAAAAAGAATAAAATACCTAGGAATAAACCTACCTAGGAAGACAAAAGACCTATATGATGAAATCTATAAGACACTGATGAAAGAAATTAAGGATGATACCAACAGATGGAGGGATATGCCATGTTCTTGGATTGGAAGAATCAACATTGTGAAAATGACTGTACTTCCCAAAACAATGTACAGATTCAATGCAATCCCTATCAAATTACCAATGGCATTTTTTATGAAACTAGAACAAATCATCTTAAAATTTGTATGGAGACACAAAAGACCTCTAATAGCCAAAGCAGTCTTGAGGGAAAAAAAAAGAGCTGGAGGAAGCAGACTCCCTGACTTCAGACTATAGTACAAAGCTACAGTAATCAAGACAATATGGTACTGGCAGAAAACCAGAAACATAGATCAATGGAACAAGATAGAAAGCCCAGAGGTAAACCCACACACCCATGGTCAACTAATCTATGACAAAGGAAGCGAGGATATACAATGGAGAAAAGACAGTCTCTTCAATAAGTATTGCTGGGAAAACTGGATAGCTACATGTAAAAGAATGAAATTAGAACACTCCCTAACACCATACACAAAAATAAACTCAAAATGGATTAAAGACCTAAATCTAAGACCAGACACTATAAAACTCTTAGAGGAAAACATAGGAAGAGCTCTCTTTGACATAAATCACAGCAAGATCTTTTTTGATCCACCTCCTAGAGTAATGGAAATAAAAACAAAAATAAACAAATGGGACTTAATGAAACTTCAAAGCTTTTGCACAGCAAAGGAAACCATAAAAAGCCGAAAAGACAACCCTCAGAATGGGAGAAAATATTTGAAAACAAATCAACAGACAAAGGATTATACTCCAAAATATATAAACAGCTCATGCAGCTCAATATTAAAGAAACAAACAACCCAATCCAAAAATAAGCAGAAGACCTAAAGAGACATTTCTCCAAAGAAGACATACAGATGGCTAAGAAACAGACATTTTTTCAAAGAAGACATACAGATGGCCAACAGGCACATGAAAAGATGCTCATTATCACTAACTATTTGGGAAACGCAAATCAAAACCACAATGGATATCACTTCATGCCTGTTAGAATAAATAACAAGGCAAGAAATAAGTGTTAGCAAGGAGGAGAAAAGGAAGCCCTTGGGCACTGTTGGTGGGAATGTAAATTGGTGCAGCCACCATGGAAAACGGTATGGCAGTTCCTCAAAATATTAAAACTAGAAATGATCCAGCAATCCCACACTTCTGGGTGTTTATCCAAAGAATAAGAAAATGCTAACTTGAAAAGATATAAGCACCCCTATGTTCATCACAGCATTATTTACAATAGCCAAGATATGGAATCAACCTAAGTGCCCACCAGTGGATGAATGGAAAAAGATTCCTAGAGTGGAATACTACTCAGCTATAAAAGGATGAAATCTTGCCATTTGTGACAACATGGATGGACCCTGAGTGTGCTATGCTAAGTGAAATAAATCAGATGGAAAAAGACAACTACCACATGATTTCACTCATATGTGGAGTATAAAAAACAAGCAAACTGTTGGTGGGAATGTAAATTGATACAGCCACTATGGAGAACAGTATGGAGGTTTCTTAAAAAACTAAAAATAAAATTACCATATGATCCAGCAATCCCACTCCTGGGCATATACCCAGAGAAAACCAGAATTCAAAAAGACACATGCACCCTAATGTTCATTGCAGCACTATTTACAATAGCCAAGTCATGGAAGAAACCTAAATGCCCATCGACAGACAAATGGATAAAGAAGTTGTGGTACATATATACAATGGAATGTTACTCAGCCATAAAAAGGAACAAAATTGCTTCATTTGTTGAGACATGGACGGACCTAGAGACTGTCATACAGAGTGAAGTAAGTCAGAAAGAGAAAAACAAATATCCTATATTAATGCATGTATGTGGAACCTAGAGAAATGGTACAGATGAACCTGTTGGCAGGGCAGAATTTGAGACACAGATGTAGAGAACAAACATATGGACACCAAGTGGGGAAAACTACGGTGGGGTGGGGATGGTGGTGTGCTGAATTGGGCAATTGGGATTGACATGTATACACTGATGTGTGTACAATTGATGACTAATAAGAACTTTTACTATAAAAAAACAAACGAACAAACCAAAAAAACAACTAATACTAAACTTTCTTTGGGTTATTTGTATGGAAATACGTTAATATAAATGTTTCAGACATAACGTGAAATTTCTAAAAATCATATTTTCTGGTATAATGTTATAAATCATAATTCTAGTTATTACTTTAAAATGTATATCTCAGAAATAACTAAATTTCCTTGTCAATTGCATTATTATGAACTTTCATCAAATCGTTAACCGTGGTCATTTTTAAAAGTGCTAACAAAAGATCAAGATGAAAAAAAAATTAATTACATGGGACTGAGTGAACTGATGAGGATGATTATAAGTTTTATGACTTTCTGTTTGAATAAAAAAAAAATCCCACAAGGACTCAGAGACAAAAGATATACAAATCAATTTTCACTGCAAAGTAAAGGAGCTGTTACAGTAGAGGATTACTGGACTGAATGTCAATATTATGACATAGTATGAGTGTGTTTCGTGTTTGGTAATTGCAATCATTGTTGCTTTTGTTGTGGTCATCCATTTACAATGCTTGGTGTCAGTTTATTTATCTCTTGGAAAAATAAAATACAGTGTGTATGTGTGAAAAAAAAATACCACAATCCTCTAAGGGTCTCAGGCTTTTAAACATATGTTATTGCTTTTACTCCCTCTTCTACTTCCTTAAGACATCCCATCATTAAATCCTGATTGTTGTTTCTTTTTTTTTTTTTTTTTTTTTTGTGGTACGCGGGCCTCTCGCTGTTGTGGCCTCTCCCGTTGCGTAGCACAGGCTCCGGACGCGCAGGGTCAGCGGCCATGGCTCACGGGCCCAGCAGCTCCGCGGCATGTGGGATCTTCCCGGACCGGGGCACGAACCCGCGTCCCCTGCATCGGCAGGCGGACTCCCAACCACTGTGCCACCAAGGAAGCCCCTGATTGTTGTTTCTTTATTACATCTCTAAAATATGACAGCCTGGAGCACTTATTTATTGCAATTTATTTACCCCAGTGTCACTCTTACTGTTGTCTTTGGAATCATATTCTGAAATGTTCCATGGAGAGGGACATAATGGTAAAATAAGTTTGCATGATACTAGTTATATATGGGAATCTCTTAGTCAGCTTGGCCTGCTATAACAAAGTGGTGGCTTAAATAATAGACATTTATTTTCTCAGAGTTCTGGAGGCTGGAAGGCTGAGATCAGAGTGCCAACATGAGAAGTCTCTTCCCATCTTGTAGAGGTGCTTTCATGTTGTGCCCTCACATGGTAGATGGCCTTGGCATCTCTTCCTTTTCTTATAGGGCACTTATCTCATCATGATGGCCCTCCTCTCATGACATCAAAATTTAATTATCTGCCAAAGGCTCCATTTCCAAATACCATAACATTGAGTGTTAGGATTTCAACATGTGAATTTGGGAGGAACAAAATTCAGTCCATAACATTCTGCCCTGACCCCACAAAATTCATATTGTGCTTACATGCAGAATACATTCATTCCTTCCCAATAGCCCCCAAAGTCTTAACTCATTCCAGGATCAACTGAAGTCTAAGGTACAAATTCTCATCTAAATACCATCAAATCAAATGTGGGTGAGACTTGAAGTATGCCTCATCCTAAGGCAAAATTCCTCTCCAGCTGTGAACCTGTGAAACCAAATACGTTATGTGCTTCCAAAACACAATAGTGGAACAGCATAAGATAGTCTCATTCCAAAAGGGAGAAATAAGAAGGAAGAGGTGATGAACCCAAGCAAGTCCAAAACATAGCATGTCAGTTTGCATTAGATCTTAAGACTCTAGGATAATTCTCTTTGGTTCAATGCTCTGCCCTTCAGACTCACTGGGGTTGTTGTCATCGCCATGTCTTAGTGGGGTAACACAACCCATGTGGCTTTGCTGCTGGTCGTCCCACCCTGTGAAACAGAGGTGCAGGCAGCTTTGCCTCATGCACCTGTGTATTTTGGGCCTGCCATGAGAGTGGCAACACTGATGGTCTCTGAATTGCGTTGGAGATTCTTCTTCCCTTTTCTATTTTTTTTTTTTTTTTGCGGTATGCGGGCCTCGGACGCACGGGCTCAGTGGCCATGGCTCACGGGCCTAGCCGCTCCACGCAGGTGGGATCTTCCCGGACCGGGGCACGAACCCGTGTCCCCTGCATCGGCAGGCGGACTCTCAACCACTGTGCCACCAGGGAAGCCCCTTCTTCCCTTTTCTTGAAAGATAGCACATGTTTACTAATACTAATCCTATCGTGAGCCCACCCTCATGACCTCATCTAAACCTAATTGCCTCCTAAAATCTCTATCTCCAAATACCATCACGTTGGGGGTTGAAATTTCAACATATGAATTCTGGGTTGACACAATTCAGTCCATAGCACTCTCTAAGAAGGGTGTATCACTTAGCTATTTCTATGTAAAAAAAAACACACCAAAAACCCCCCCCAAAACCCCACAGCTTTTAAAACAGCTTTTTAGTGGCTTTTAAAACAGCAGTCATTTATTATTCCTCATGAATCTGTTGGTCGACTGGACAGTTCCACTGATATTGGCTGTGCTTGGCTAGGCAGTTCTGGTCTTGGCAGGCACTCCCTCCTATGTCTTGTGGTCTGCTGGTTGTTGGCTTATCTTGGATGGCCTTGGCTATGGCACATGACTCCTTTCCATGGCTCTCATTCCCCAGAAAGATAGTCTGGACATGTCCTCAGGTAATTATAAGAGTCTAAGAGAAGAAGTTGAAATACGCAACTCATTTTTCAAGTTTTTGCTTGCATCAAGTTTGCTATTGACTCATTGGCCAAAGCAAGTCACATGTTCAAGCCCAGGGTCAGCATTGGAGTCTACCAATTCAGATATGGATGCAAGAATGTGCGAAAGTTTGTGTCATGGGTGCTATCCATCTTCCACTAAGGGGAAAAAATATTCCATCTTTTTTTCTAAAGAAACACTTGATTCAAAGAATGCCTATTTTGAGGCACACATTATGGTACAAATATTGTGCAAAGCAGATTTAGGAAGGGGTTGTTCTAAGGTAATTACACTTATTGGGAGAAAGGGAATTTTCCATCCCTCTGTTCACATCTCATCTTCAGCCCTTAGGAGAGAAAGAGATACTACTACTACTTTTTCTTTCCATAATCTTCCTTTCCTTGTCTAGTGTCCCTCTAGCGGAGAAAAAATTGGTCCAAGACTTGGTCTGCTTGGTCCAAGACTGAAATTTACTGGCCAGAGTTCACTGGGTGGAGACACATCCTTGACTGCCTGGGGCTTTGTTGTCTGAGCTCTCTTCTGATTCTGTGATAGATCAGGGGATGACTTCTGCTTTCAGGGCTGGGCAAAGACAACTATCCTGTTTACCCCTTCACTTACTCTTCCCCTGGTAAGGTGTGTGGTTTTCAATTTTCTATTTCCATGTAATAACAGGAAAGTCATCTGCCCAGAGATAGGTCCACCATTCTTTCACTCTGTTAGACTTTTGGACCAAACAGTTGCTTAAGTAAGTGGGTTTGGCATTGGTTTGTGGATTTGGGGGTGGAAGATGGAAAGTAGCAGTGCTCATTTGGAATTTGAAGCATAAACCTTGTGCTTCAACACTAAGCATGAGAAAAGAGCTTTCCATCTCCTTGCCTAGGGTGTGGTATGAATGGGCATTTGCAAAGCTATTAAATAGCATTATTTTATTCCTCACTTGGCCACTAATTTTTACGTACATAGTTCTCTTGTCCTGGCAAAACCCTGCCTACAAGGACACTCAATGCTTTCAAGCTGTAGTCATTTATCTCACTCACAGGGTATTTATCACTTTCTGCTTTATGTCAGTTCTTTATACGACTCCTTTTTTTTTTTCATATTAAAGTATAAGTTTCTCAAAGGCTGGGATTATGTCTTAGCCTTGGTTGTAACTTTCTATTATCCCCATGGTGCTTCACATAATACCTTGTATTTATGAGCATACTAAAAAAAAAAAAAAAAAGCTACCAAATGAAACCACACAAGGGAAAAACCATTTGGAAGGTTATGTTGTAAAAACATGTTCAGAGTTATCAAGCAAATTTAAGGTGTGCATGTATGCTTTCATCCATTTTCAAACAGACATGAAGTACTACCAGATATAATGCTTGGGACTGGACGTTACCATATTGTGAACCCTGTGAGGGAAGAGAGAGACTGTGTGAAATTGAAATTATTACATTCTGATGGTAGTTCATTGCCAGAATGAAAGAGGAAAATGGGAAGAGAGTCAAGAAAACATTTTTGCTTGGATTTGGTTTCAGGGATGGACAAAATCCCTGGCTCAACTTCTATTTTGCTTTCATGGATGAACTTGTACCTGATTGTGGAGTGTGATTCTTTCAATTCACAAAAAGTCAAAATAAAATGTTAGGATAGATCTGCAGATTTATTTCAGAGTTGGCCAGAACTTGAAATAATATATTTTCATTGATGATAGTGGTTTTTGAAACTTGCTGTGTGCTTTCTGTCTTTCTTCTTCAAACCAAAATATTAGACTGGAAGAAAGTTAAGCGTTCAGTAATATAATGCATATAGTGTTACATACTTTTTAATGTTATCAAAGTTTATAATAATTGTAACATGAATGTGATGGGATCTCACTGGGTAACTTCTACTCTTGGTACCTGACTTATAAACACAACCTTAACCTCAAACGTACTGGTGAGAAATGTATATTTACTAAAGGTTTTGAGAGGAGATAGAGGACATTGCATGACACACGCAACAGCAACCCTTAATCCAAATTACAAGGCTGCTATGTTTAGATAATTGTCAATAACAGAATTCCTCCAGGCTTCCTCTTTTGGGCCCACTCTGATGCTACCAGCCTTCCTGGTTTTTGCTCTATGCCTTAGATTCAGCTCTGCACCCAGCCATCTTAAGAGCAGAGCCAGGGGCCACCAGGGTTGGGAGGTTTTCCAAGAAATTGTTTCCAGGTATTTGGTCCCCTCCTTTCATGAGCTCCTCCTTCACCATACAGCTGTTTCTAGGGCAGCATCCTTGAACAGAAGGATCATAAAGTTAATTTACCAACCAAGATTTTTCAAAAACCAACCAAGGTTTTTCAAAATCAGAGGCTCAGAGGTAGTACGTGATACTCCCCATGACAACTGCTGATGCCTGGTTGAGAGCCTGAGCTCTAGATCCCAAACTTTCCTCCAAGGCAAATTGTTCTTCATGTTATGCACAAATTCAATAGCATGCCTATATCACTCCCAGGGTATGATTTGAAGGATTTAAGAGGCAAGACCCTCCATCTAAAAATATCTTCTCAAAAATGCTATTTGGGTGCCTTGTCTTTGAAATGACTCCCATAAATTGCAAGTCATTCTGGAAGGATTTCCTGAGCTTCCTAGACCAGATTAGAACCCCTCACTATTGCCCTGAGCCATTAGCTCCTGGCATGCCCTGTCTGCTAACCGTTGACATCCCATTCCAGTGAGGACAGGGATGATAGTTGGTTTTGTTCACTAGAGCAAGTCACCCACTAGACACTGAACCATTGAATTAGTTATTCTATCAGTCTTTTGCATGTCAGAAAAAAATGAACTTAATACCAGAGTTGTTTTTCTAATAATTTAGGAAAACCAGCCTCCCTAAGTGTAAAGGAGTATTATTTGGAGGAAGGAGAGAGAAAGGAAGCATGCTTGACTTTTAAGCAGGAGTTTAGGTTCAAATACCAGCTGTCTGTGCACTTGTCCTGTAACCTTGGTGGAACACTGAGGTTCTCTGAGTCTCAGCTTCTTCATCTTCAGAAGGCAAGTAGCCATTACCGTACGTAAGCTGATTGAAGAGCTAAATGAGATAATGCAAGTGCAATCTAAAATGAGCTATATTTGCTCATAGTTTGCCCTATGCACTTCTTCCATTGCCTGTTCCAGAGTTATACGTTTTTGCAATAAACGGGTAAGCTAGTAAGTAAAATATTTTTCTGAGTTTTGTGAGCTGCTCTAGAAAATTAATTGAATCTGGGGAGAAAGAGGTCGTGGGAACCTCCCATCCATAGCGGGTTGTTCAGAAGCACAGGTGATAACCTGGACTTGTGATTGGTGTCTGGAGGGTGGAGGGGCAGTCTTTTTTTTTTTTTTTTAAAGGCAAATCTATGTATTATTTTTGGCTGAGTTGGGTCTTCATGGCTGCGTGTGGGCTTTCTCTAGTTGTGGCGAGCGGGGGCTACTCTTCATTGCGGTGCATGGGCTTCTCATTGCAGTGGATTCTCTTGTTGTGGAGCACGGGCTCTAGGCGCGTGGGCTTCATTAGTCATGGTGCTCAGGCTCAGTAGTTGTGGCTCGCGGGCTCTAGAGCGCAGGCTCAGTAGTTGTGGTGCAGGGGCTTAGTTGCTCCGCGGCATGTGGGATCTTCCCGGACCAGGGATGGAACCTGTACCTCCAGCATTGTCAGGCGGATTCTTAACCATTGCAGGAGGGGTAGTCTTGTGAGGCCGAGCCCTTAATTTGTGGTATCTGACACCATCTCCAGATAGGTAGTGTCAGAATTGAGTTAAATTTGTGGGAGGCCCGGTCAGTTTTTGTTGAGAATTGGAGAATTGCTTGAGGTGTGAGAAAAAAACAGTTATCATACAGGCTAATCCCTGGAACCTGGGAATGTGATGAGATATATCTCTGGTGATTGTGTTTTACGATGTGGCACAGTTGACCTGAAGAGAGGGGATTATCTAGGTGGGTCTCATCTGATCACAGGAACCCCCCAAAGTGGAGAGCTTCTTCTGACTGGTTGGTGGCAACACCAGATGTCAGAGAGATCCCAAGGGTGAGAAGGATTCAATGTGCTGTTGCTGCTTTGAATTTGGAGGTGGCCCCATGAGGAGAAATGCAAATGCAGAAAGTGGACCCCAGGTTACAGCCAATAAGGAAGCTAAGCTCTCAGTCCTATGACCACAAGAAAATGAATTCTGCCAACAACCTGAATGGGTTTGAAGCGGATTCTCCTTCAGGACCCTCAGATAAGAGTGGCCGGGCTAATACTTTGATTTGGGGCTTCGAAGCCTCTGAGTGTGATATCCAGCTGACCCTGTACTGCACCCCACCCCAACTTATGACCTACAGAACTGGGAGCTAATAAATGGGTCTTGTTTTCAGTCACTAAGATATATGTATATGTATAACTGATTCACTTTGCTGTACACCTGAAACTAACACAACCTTGTAAATCAACTATACTCCAATAAAAGTTAAAAAAATAAGTTTATGGTAATTTGTTATGTAGAAATAGAAAACAAATATCCGAGGCTCTTGCTAAAATGATCATTCTGAATCTGTAGGTCTGGCACGGAGCCTGAGGTTCTGCATTTCTAATGAGCTCCCAGGTGATTCAAATGCTGCCGGTCTGGAGATTAAATTGGGTAGCAAGACGCGAAAGAACACAAACATTACAGTAACGCTGGTCCAGCTCTCTTTCCCGCCAGTATTATACCCTTTAGGAAATAAATAAATTGTTATTATTAGCTCTACTTTTTTCCCTGGCAGTCTTTTTTCCTAGGATTGTTCTTGTAGTTTGCTTATTTTACAAGTTCAGTTGTCTCTCCATATCGTAATGTGCTGGAGTGAAGAGAATGGCCTTCATCTAGGGTCAAAATCTATCTACTCTTCTCACTAGTGATGTGACCTTGGGTAAATTATCTAATGTCCAGGAGCTTCAGTTTCCCCACACTAATGGGCCTACTACAGCCTTCCTCACAGAGAGTGATGGTCAATCTTGTCTCAACTTGGTTATGGTGCCAACTGTTTGGTCAAACACCAGTCTAGATGTTGCTGGAAAGGTGTTTTGTAGATAGGATTAGCATCTATAATCAATGACTTTTAAGTTAGGGAGACTAGCCTCAATAATATGTGTGGCCCTCAACAAATCCAGGGAAAGCTTTGAGAGTAAAAGCAAGTATCCTAGAGAAGAAGGAATTCTGTCTCAAGAGTGTAACACAGAAATCCTGATGGAATTTTCAGCTTGCCAGTTTGCCCTACAAATTTTGGATTTAGCAGCCCCCAATCACATGAGCCAATTCCTTTAAAAAATATATATATATATATATATATATATATATATATATATATATATTAGGTCTCTCTATATCTACCTGTCTATCTATATCTAGCCATCTCTTTGAGTTCTGTTTCTCTAGAGAATCCACAGGAGTTAAGAGAAATAGTGGCATATTGGAGACATTAATAAATGTTTATTATTATTTTTAATTTGTATCTCTCCATGTTGATGTAGACGGAGGAACGTACAAAGAAAGAGTTCCTTGTGGATTCTCATATTTCATCCCCCTTATTTGGTCACATCTGTTGACCATGTTCTTAGTTCTTTTTCCTATTCCAAGGGTGGCTGGTGGTAGAGATTCAGCAGGTTTCAATATATTACAGACAATGGAGATGATTATCATTGACATGAGCAGCCAAATTGGGGATCAAGTTAAAATCATTCTGTGAAAGGAACCTGAAAGCAATTGCTGGGGGTAGATGGGCAGGAAGGAAGCACTTCTACTGAAATCATACCAGGACCATAATGATGATGGTGCTGGTGTTTCCCCTTTGAGGTTGTGTCTCTGATTATCCACATCTGCCTTCTAACAGACTTGTCAGCAGCGTTTGCACACTGAAGAAGTCAAGGGTTGGTTGGTGGTTCTGGATGTGGTTAGAAGGATCACTTCATGTAGGAGAAACTGGAAGTGCATGGATTGAAAAATAGTAGCAATTTTCTGTATCTGTATGGTTTTTGCACCATAAGAAGTGATTTTCATTTCTTTATGTTGTCTCACTTTTATAAGTAGTGCGTTGCTATCTCCATTTAGATATGAAACCATGGAGGTGCTAAGACTTGGGGGTTTCTCTGTGCAAGTCTTCTCAGCAAGTCAAATGCAGAGCCTGGGTCTATCTGGTTTTAGGACCGTCCCTTTATCTCTGCAATAGCCATCTCGCTATCCTATCTGTGCAATCCAGCAGGTTGCAAAAATCACTGGCATCAGAAACTCTTCTTTGATCTTCCCTCCTATGGTGAGTGGAGAAGCCTAATGATTAGAGAAAAACTCTTGGGGCATGGGGCACTTCAATGTTGGAACCATTGTAATGTGACTCAGGGCAGGAAGGAGTGGGTGGAGTTGGCAGGAAGGATAGGGACCAACAAATGCATAATATAGCTAAGGTAATTAGTGCTCCAGAAATGAGGTCAGTTACATGAGGAGTAGGATTATAAATTTTTTAATGTGGACCAGACAAGAATTTTTGGAAAGAAATTAATTCTCTTGGTGGTGAGGCACATTTAATTGAATACATCCCAGGGAGGCTCAAACTCTAATGCTTTTGGGGGCCAGAAGATAAATGAATGAGCTGGCTGTGTACAAGATACTGGAGAGTCAAGGCTACTCTGGAAACTGGGGAGTCCAACCAAACATGACATCTACAGGTCAAGTTATTGAGGATATGGTGTTCCTATCTCCATCTCTAGGACCAAACAGTTCTATCCTTCCTGGTCATAAAGCAAGAGCTCATGTTCACACTCCCTGCGGAAACTGGAAAACCACCAGCTGGAGCCCACCTCTCCCCTCCAAGTGCGAAAGGGAAACAAGCCTATGACCTCGAGGGGAGCATGGTGTCTGGGGCCCCTCTCAAATGGGAAGAAGTTCAGGATCTAAGCAGTGGATGAGGTACCCAGGATCCCAGTGGAGGATATGATATTTTGAAGGATTTGCAAAGGAAGCAGCAGGAAAAAATCAGAGGTCAGAGCCATCTTCAAACAGGGAGGGAGCCCACATGAATTGCTAGAGATTCACAGTACAGGTTTGCAGTGGAGCCCATGTCTAAAGAAGTCTGAACTCTGAATTCCTAACTTAAGCAGACCGTGGACCATAACATCATAAGGTGGGCGTCCTGTGCTACCTGACCTGGCTGACTCTCCAAGGTGACTTATCCTTTTGCCAATTTTGGTTTTCAATGAATAATCTTTGATTTCAAAGTATTGTTCCCTGGATTTGAATACTTGGGTTTTCAACTTTTTGTTTTCCATGAATAACTTCCCTCGATTTGTCTGAAGTCACATAGATGTTAATTAAGGGACATCTTAATGTGCCTGTAAATGCTGATGGGGAGAATACGGTGCTGATCTAAAAGGGGAAAGGCTCAAGTTCATTCTTTGAGAAGAACTGCCGGAAGAAACCCAGTTTCATTAGTCAAGGGACTACTACATGGAGCTGGGGATTTGGCAGTGATCACAACAGGCCCGTCTTCCCGGCAGCACTGGTGGAGAGGGAGGTTGGGAGACACCAGTCTGTGTGTGGAAGCCCATGAATTCATGTGACATTCTATTTACATTGCTGGAGAGTGTGGTCTCTTAAACTCAAATTTGGCTAGAAGCTTGGGATTCTTTGGTAGGCTCATCTCGATATAACTGTGATGAATCAGGGACCCCTTTGAACTTTTAAATGAGAATTAGTCACTTATTTGTCTTTTCACTCATTTGGCAAACAGTTATCAACCACCCACTGCATGGCAGACTGTGTCCTAGGCTTTAATTAAAGCAATTCACAAAATAAAGTTCTGCTCTTCCAGAATGTATGTCCCAAAGGATTGGGGCAGACCACAGAGGCCAAGTGAACAAAGACCGTATTTCACCAATTCTTAGATGTGCATTTTTAAAGTTGCAATAATAAGAACTGGAAATATGTCTGCACACTTACATATACACACACTCAATGTATCCTGGTACCTGTAACAACCACAAACAAACAAGCAGCCAAGACTTTGCTTTGTAGTAATTACTGATTTCAATGGTATAATTACTCCCACTGCAGCCAATTTTAAGCTACCAATGTGATATCACCACTGAATGTGGAGTTGGGAACAGGTACAATAAATGTAAGTAACATCAAGAGCATAGAAAATAATAAAATGTAGTAAAATATTGAAGGTGTTATGAGTTTTTTATATTTGTTACCTTTATTTTTAATATTATTTATTTAACGTTATATAATTTAATTTTAATAACAGCTGTGTTAACAATGGGTTCATAGAGTGTCTGGAAATTTAAAAATGAGATCTCATGAGCTAGTACGGCTGTGTCTGGCATGCCACTGACACACATACATACAAACACGTGCACAGTCACATGCATACACACATACATGTACATTTTGGGAATCACGTGTGTGCACTGACTGAAACCTCCAACTCCAATCTGGGTGGCTGTTCTTGCTTTTTCCCATTCCATCTTTATTTATTTAATTTTTAAAAATTGAAATATAGTTGATTTACAATATTGTACTAGTTTCAGATGTACAGCATAGTGATTCAGGGTTGTTGTTTTTTTTTCAGATTATATTCCATTATAGGTTATTACCAGATATTGGGTATAATTCCCCGTGCTATACAGTAATTCCTTGTTGCTTATCTATTTTATGTATGGTAGTTTATATCTGTTAATCCCGTATTCCTAATTTGTCACTCCCCTCTTCCTCTCCCCTTTGGTCATCGTAAGTTTGTTTTCTATGCCTGGGAGTCTGTTTCTGTTTTGTATATAAATTCATTTGTATTACTTTTTATATTCCTCATATGAGTGATATCATATACTGTTTGTCTTTCTCTGTCCGACATTTCACTTAGTATACGATATTCTCTAGGTACATCCTTGTTGCTGTAAATGGTAAGATTTCATTCTTTTTTATGGCTGAGTAATACTCCATTGTATATGTATACCATATCTTCTTCAACCAATCCCTGTTCCATATCTAAATTTCCCTTCTTCCTTAGTGAGAAACCTGGATACCAACAACCTCAATGACATATTAGTCATTTTGCTTAATCTTATTATACATCTAAAGTAGTTTTAAAATTGCTTTACCCACACCACTAAGCAAAACAAATGTACTAAGAGGAATTCAGTTGTTCCTCAGTCCTCAACCCCATTTAAGACTAAGAGTACACAGTGACACACTGTGTCATAGTTACTCAATATTCATTGAATATTCATTCATTCAACTCAGTATTCATTTTAAATACATTTGGGTTTATTTATTTTAGTTTATTTTCTGCTGTAGGTTTTCTTTCCTCCTTTCCATCCTCGTTGATTTAAGATTATTTTTAAAATAGGTAGAAAATAAACTTGCTTCTGAAAGTCAAATCTATGCAGAAGGTGTACTCAGAGAAATGTCACCCACTCCTGTATTTCTTCCACCCTGTACTCCCTGCGCCAACATCAGTACTTTCTGCTTTATCCTTCCTGGGTTTCCTTTTGTAAAGTTAAGCAGGTATATGTTTCTTAATTCCTCTTCTTTTTTACACAAAGGATATATTTTTTGCATGTTGCTTTCGTCATTTAACATTATTTCCTGGAAATCACTCCATATCAGTTGCTAGAGCTCCTCCTCATTCTATTTTTCCAGATGCATAGTACTCCATTTTATCTATGTATTATGGTTTATTCAACCAGTATCCTATATTTGGACATTTAAGTAGTTTCTAATATTTTTAATTATAAATAAAGCAATGAATAATCACATGCACATGTATCTTCATATTGTTGAAAGTGTATGTTTGGGGTAAATTCCTAAATGTGGGATTACTGGGTTGATGGGCTTATGTTTTATGTTTAGGTTATTTTGTTAGGTATTACCAAATATCCACCTCTTGGAGTAGTAGCACTTTGCATCCCCTCCAGCATTGAATGAGTGTACTTGTTCTTCCAAAGCCTATCGTATTTCTATGCTTAAAGTGAAAAATAAAATTTCAAATGGACTGTATTTGAAATCTGGGAGTCTTGGATTTGAGCCAAAACTCTGATTTTTACCACCTGTTTGAGTTTAGGAACTCCCCAGTTTCCTTATGTAGAAAATGGAGATGGTGGTTGCAGGATTAAGGAGAGGGTGCAACGTATCAGACAAAGCTTTGGAACCTGGCAAGATGTGTACAAAGGTTGCTTGCCTATACTGTGCTTTTGCTTGCTTTACATTAATCTTGATTAAGATAAGTTTCAAAAACAAGAACTCTGGGGCTTCCCTGGTGGCGCAGTGGTTGAGAGTCCGCCTGCCGATGCAGGGGATACGGGTTCGTGACCCGGTCCGGGAAGATCCCACATGCCGCGGAGCGGCTGGGCCCGTGAGCCGTGGCCGCTGGGCCTGCGCGTCCGGAGCCTGTGCTCC
>NC_041220.1:101929719-101944559 GCF_002837175.3 Physeter macrocephalus
CGGGAAGATCCCACATGCCGCGGAGCGGCTGGGCCCGTGAGCCGTGGCCGCTGGGCCTGCGCGTCCGGAGCCTGTGCTCCGCGATGGGAGAGGCCGCAGCAGTGAGAGGCCCGCGTACAGCAAAAAAAAAAAAAAAAAAAAAAAAGAACTCTGGCAACTCAAGGTTTCAAGTAGACAGGAATCTCCTTCCTTATGGTTTTACTATCGGTGGACCATAGGGCTGCCAGATAAAGTACAAGACACACAGTTAAATTTGAATTTCAGATAAACAATGAATAATCTTCAGTATAACTATGTCTCGAATATTGTATAGGACATACTTATACTCAAAATGTACATATTTATATATATTTTTTACCTGAAATTCAACTGGGCACTCTGTATTTCTATTTGTTAAATTTGGTAACCCTATGAAGGGGATGAGAGAATAAAGATATCTAAGTGAAATGTCTTGTCCTTGGTCCAAGAGGGTTAAGAGTCCAAATTCAATATCCATCAATGGTTGACTAGATAAACAAAATGTGATATATACATGCATGCAGTGGAATACTATTCAGCTTTAAAAGTGAATAAAATTTGCATCCATGCTACAACATGGATGAATCTTGACGATATTATGCTAAATGAAAGAAGCCAGACAGAAGAGGTTACATATTGTATGATTCTGTTTATATGTGGTACTTAAAGTAGTCAAATTCACAGAGACAGAAAGAAGAAAGTGTGGTTGTTAGGGGCTGAGGGAGTGGGGAACAGGGAGTTATTGAATGGTGATGGAGTTTCAGCTGGGGATGATGAAAAAATTTCTGGAGATGGATGGTGGTGATGGTTGCACAACAGAGTGAATGTACTTAATGCCATTAAACTGCACACTTACACGTGGTTAAATGGTAAATTTTATGTATATTTTACCATAATAAAAAAATTCAGTGTGAGTTACTTGCCTTTTCTGGTTCTCAGCTTTCCCATCCACAAAATGGATGACTAGACTAGTGAGGAAAGATGGAAATAGAGTGTCCTTGCCTGCTTCAGAGTCATACGTGGTCTTGTTGAAAATACGAGCTCCTCACCCACCCCCCCCCCCCCCTCTGGGCTTTTAATTCTGTACGATTCAGATATGGTCAGGGAACTGATAGTTTTAATAAGCTCCTCAGGTACAATGTTAGCAGCAATAGAGTCTCATTCACCAGAAGAATCTCGGCACTTTAACAAGGACTTCAGGAGCTGAGATAATTAATAGATCTCACTGAGTTCCTGTATTCACACCAAACATCCCCATTTTGGAAGAAATATCTTTAGATGTTTTGAAAAAGTTCAAAGCCATTGGAAATCAACCCAAACAGAAACTCAAAGGCTTAAATAAAATATGTCTAAGTTGATCTCCTGCCCTGGCATAGATTTTATTAATCCATTTTTTCCCCTTCATCTTGCAACTTTCCTCTCATATACTTTGCATATTTCCCCCCATGAAGTTTTCGGCTTTAACCTTGCACTTTGCTCTTTGAGAAACAGCACCACACACAATATTGATCTTTGTCTTATTTGTCCCTTTTATTGGAGAAAGAATGTAATCTCCAACAAGGTGTTAATCTGTAGATTAAAGGGGATTTCAAATTGTCTTTAGAGGAAAGGTCTATACTATTCATTACTGGAAGGAAGAAAGAACAACAAATTTTCAGACTTTTAAAAGTCACTTTTCACACACAAAAATATCTCTGTCTGCATTTTGGAACTCCAAAGCTGTCTCACTGGTTCATATTAAAACACTTAATAAAATCCCTACTGTATAGGCTTCCGTGGTCCAAAATGGGTAATCAAAGCAAGCTGCCCCATCCAATAAGACCTTCCTTCCTTGTTTTACAGGATCTAACATTGTCTGCCCTGCCTGGTCTATAAACAAGGCTAATGAGGTCAACCTGGAAGTAAAAATTCCAAAGGCGCTGCTAATTCTATCATTCATCACTGAAAATAATCAGAAAAACCCGTTTGTTAAGAACTTCAATGACTCTGGGAAAGGAAGTATATGATATAATTGTTTATACTGGTCAGTGGGTGTAAAATAAGTCTTTCTCAAGGGCAGGTGGAGAGGGAGCTGGGAATGTTTGTAGTGTGTAAGAATATCAATTTTGGAGACAGATTTTGCTCAACTTATGGCTCTGCCTTTACTAATTGTGTCATTTTAATAAAACTACTCAACCTCTTTGTAAAAAATAGATAAAAATCCCTGTAGCTGATGCCAGAGGTACAAAGGTAGATGATGATGATGATGATAATAATAATAACAAAAACAGCAGCTATTATTTAGATGGCAAGTCCTTAAGTATTCCCTACTCTGTGCCAGATGCAGTTTGGAGCACTTCATATTTAATAAGCAAATTTCCCTTACTACCCCATGAGGAAAGTTCAGCTCTTATTACTATTTCACAGATGAGGAAATTGAGGCACATTATGAGGATTAAGCAGTGTCACTAGAATAGGAGATCCCTGAAGGTAAGGACTTTTTCTCCCACTCTGTTTTCTTCACTGCTGTGACCTCAGTCCTTAGAACAGTGCCTGGTACCTAGTAGAGGCTTATTAAAGCTCACTGAATAAATGCGTGCATGAGCACCCAGTGGAGGACTTGTCATATGTTTGGTGCCCAATAACTGGCTGGCCCCTTCCACCCAATGTCTACGGTGCCCCGGTTGGCAGGTATTTGTTGAGTGGTTACTGTGTGCCATGCACAGACCTAAGGCTTTTACATTTATTACTTCATTGAATTCTCACTGTAATTCCATGTAAGTTGTACCATTATTTCTCCCATTTTGCAGACGTGGACACTGAGGCCCAGAGAGATTCTTACTTGCCCAAGATCATACTCTTAATCAAAGGCACAGCCAGGACTCAGAATCAGGTCCTTTTGTCCTCAGATTTCATGTTCTCCATTACCATGCAGTGATACAGCAAAGTTCTTATTTTTGAGATTTAGAAAATCAAAAAGAACTTGGTAGAGATGACAGAGACACACATGGCTCAGCATTTATGGGAGAGAAAATGTTTAGCTACTTTTCAATTTGATAACAGTAGTTTCTCTCCCTTTTCTTTCTGCACCTCAGCTCTGATTTCAACACCGAGCCCACTAATGACTACGCGTGGTCCCTGCATAAAGTACCAGGCTCTTCACAAAGTCGCCAGCACTCACTGGCATGTTGCTGGTGGTCAATAGATGTTTGCTGTGTGAATGGACCTATTCAATCAGTGACCTGATTTCTCAGTTTCTCCACATGCAGCCAATGTGAAGTTATGTTAGCCTCTAAAGTATCATGTGCATCCATCGGTGTGAGCAGGACAGGGCCTTGGGGACAGCAGGACTTTTAAAATTAACATTTGTGGGAAGAATGACAAGTTTATAAACTCTCAATATTCAAATGTGTAGTGAGAGTAATCAAGTTCTTTCATTTATTCATTTATTTGGTATTTATTGACAAACAATACATTTCAGATTCTATGCTTCATAGTGGAAATAGAGAGATGAATAAAATATTATCCTTGTCATCTACTTGCTTAGAGCTACTGTGAGAAACAGTTATCAAAACAATCAACTTTTTAAAAAAGCCACAAAATTGAACTTAAAAGAAAAAGAACTTTTAAAAGCCCAAAAAAGGAGGCATGTATATACTGTGATAGAGTCCAGCAATTCACTTGCTATTTCTTCATGAAACTTCCTCTTAATTGTATTTTTAAAGCACTTTCTGGGCAGTAACTCATTAATACCCAGAATGGTTGGATCAAGACCATCTAGAGAACATTTCCAGCTCTGTACTCTGTTGATTGTGCTCATAATTAATTACACAAAAGAGGAGGAATTGCAATCAGATTCAATACTTTGGTAAAAAATTTTCTAGATATTAAGATATATTTTCCCCTATCTGAGCATCCAACGAGCCATCCAAATATCTCTCCATCTGTCTGTCCGTCCATCCATCCATCCATCTATCCATCCATCCATCCATCATCCATCCATCCATCCATCCATCCCATCCACCTAACTGTTCATCCATCCATCCATTTTATAAAGCAAGAGACTGAGGCCAGAAGAGATGAAGTGAATAGTGCCTGGCACATAGTGAATTTGCAATAACCACTGGCTATTATTATTCTTCACTTCTTCAGTCAGCTTTTACTGAGTATTGCCGATTACTGTGCTAAACCCTGAAGATGCAGAAATACACCCAGAGCTGGGAGACAGATATGCAAAAACTTAGAGATAGTAGAATAAGTTCAATAAGGAGAGGCATCTGTGCTTAATGAAGGGTCTTCAGAAGACCTAAGTCGTTCTACTTCTCTAAGACAATAGACTTACTTATTTTCTGACAAGCCTACCATAGAAGTAAGGTTTAATAGAAGGAACTCAGGCTTTGGTACTAGAAAGAGCTGCCCTTATCCTTTATTGCCCACATGATCTTTGGCCTCAGTTCCTTCATCTGTGCATTCCATTCTGGAGGCTCTAGAGGAGAACCCATTACCTTGCCTTTTCTACCTTCTAGAAGCTGTCCTGATTCCTTGGCTTATGGTCCCTGTTCTCCATCTACAGTGTCAGCAGCAATAGCTTGAGTTCTTACATTACCTCACTCTCTTCCTTTCCTGCCTGTCTTCCATTTGTAAGGACCCTTGTGATTACATTGAGGCTACTCAGAAAACCCAGGATAATCTTCCCATCTCAAAGTCCTTAATTTAATCACATCTGCAGAGTCTCTTTTTACCAGGTAAAGTAACATATTCCCAGGTAGTGGGGGATTAGGTCATGGACATCTTTGAGGGGCCATTAATCAGTCAACCTCATTGAGTAACACCACATGAAGTATCAGTAAGTCACAAGGGATAATTGGGAGGAAATGGTAAAGATCCAGGTGTGAGAGAAAACAGTGACAGCTGGGCTTGGAAGAAGTGAGGAGTTTGGATATTCATGGCTAGAAAGTGAGACACTGGGGCAGTAGAGCAAAGTAAGAGAGACGTTCAGGTTGAGGTGAGGTGGTAGGGGAGAGCCACCCTACAGGGCAAGTGCCTGAACTGGCTGAGGATGGATGGAGGGAGAAAAGAGCACACCTGAAAGACAAACAACAGGATGAGACAGGATGAGAAAGTGATTGCAGGTGTGAGAAAGAGAAAGCATCATGGGAGGGACATAACTGCATTTGGCTCAGTAACTAGGTTTTAATGGACACCTTCAAGAAGGCAGGTCACCCCTCCTCTCACCCTCAGCAGGGAGGCCCCAAGCAGTAAATCATAATAACCTAAGGACAAAGGGAGAGAGGAGGCATTAGCAAAGGAGGCCTCTGCAGTCACTTTCAAATTGAAAACTAATGACAGAGACAGAGGTTGGAACTCAAAAGAAGAGAATGTGGAAACAAAATTCATTTTGACATGAAATTGCAGATGGGAAGCCAACCAAGCACATATTTCTATTTGAACAGATAGACAAGGAAGAGCCTGTCTAAATTCGGGCTGTGTGGAGACCCTTAGGCCACGGCTTCCTGTTAGGGGGCCTGGAATTAGTATTCCAAGTGTCGTAAAATGATTATGGAACCTACATTCCATCTCTCATCATCTGTGCAACTTGTTCAAATAATTAAATCTCCCAGGGCCTCAGTTCTCAACTGGAAAATGGGGGTAATGGTATCTAACTCACATGGCTACTGTGAGGATTAATGAGGTTAAATGAGAGAACATATGTAAAGAGCTTATCACGTTATTGGACATATAACACATGACAGTTGACACATAGTCAGAGCCTGACTACACTTCCTTATGCTGTATGATTACTCTTCCATTCTTTCTGGGTCCCTTCATCTCTTGCTTGTTCTGGTAACAGTTTCCTTAATTCTGTGTCATGCAATTTATACCAGTGCAGTGTACAACTCCTTTCCCCTCCACTCCGTAAAACACTGGATCATCTGGTGAAAAGTCTTCAGAAGCTCTTTGTTGCCTTCAGGTTAGATATACGAACTTCTCGGCCTATTATTCAAGGTCCACCACTGTTTGACCACAGCCTTCTTTTCCTACTCACTGCTCCCTAAACATGAATCTTTGACTTCAGCCCAACAAATAAATCCCTGTTGGATCCCCTTTCACTCTAACCCCCATCCTACCATTAAGTCAGCCTTGTTCTAATCTTTGGTCAAACCTTGATCTCTGTCTGGAATGTCTTCTTCATCTACAAGTCATTCCACTTGTGATGTAGGCTGACAGAAGAGGAGAGGAGGAAGGGGGTTATTAGTGATGAAACCAATAATGACAGAAGAAACAGTGAGCGGGGTATGGGGGCATATGCTGGTGGAGGTAAGGATAGAGGGAGGTGTTGGAGTGGAGGAGAAAGAGTAAGAACAGATTCAGAAAGTGGGAAATTGTTATCCTAAAGGCAGATGGAAAACCTTCATGTTGAGGTCGTGGAGATTGAGTGGAGATGGGTGAGATACAGATAAGTCACCATTTCCAGGCCCAATAATCCATGAAATAAAGGGAGATGGAAGAGGACATCAGAAGTATCTAAATTCCTTGAGATGGCAGGAGATGTCTGCAGTCATCTGGCCCCTTCCTGCTCGGTCAGCCCACCTCACTTTACCTTCCGTGACACACGGCTGCTTATAGTCTCTCCCGACCCTGGTTACCCACACCCTGTGTTGTTCACTGCTTTAAGTCACTCATGGTCTTTTTCTCAGCTTGGAACACTCTTTCCCTGCTTTGTCTGTCTCTCATACATTACAATGCAACTCCAAGAATAATCTCCAAGAAGCCCTATTCAATGGATGAAGCTTTCCATCCCCCTTCCCTCCCTTCCATCTCTGTACTAGTTCTGCCCCTCCTTGCATATCTGTTGTTACAAGCATCCTGCTTTCTGCACTCCATTTATTCACTTGTCATTAGCTCCATTACTGTAAACTGTCAAGTGTAGGAGATGTGGTTTACTTACTTATAAATGTTCAGTGCTTATTCTATCATGTAGTAGATACCCAGAAACATTTATTAAGCTAAATCGAGTATCTTAGGAAGAGTTGTTGACATGGTAGGTAGGGAAACAAAATGAGAAATTTTAAGGTAAAAATCTAAGAATGACATTGGTTTTAGTACATGAAAGGAATGGAGGTGAACAGTGCAGTGGGTATAAAAAATATTGTTGCCTAGATCAATAGAAAATATTTAACAAAAACCATGTAATGGCCCCAGCTGATCAGAAGCTATACATCAAGAATGATTGATGATTTTGTGTAAGTCAAGCTATCATTATGATTAGGATCTAAAGGTGTTGCCATTTCACCCAAGTCCTGAAAGATAAGATGGGAAGCAGTGTGGTAAAGAAGTAAGAGAAAGAACCTTCACAACAAGATAGTTCTTTTGTGTCTGGTAGCTTTTGCCATATAACAAACCAGCCATAAATAACAAACATGTGTTATTCCTCACAAATCTTTGGGCCAGCTGGGTGGTTTTCTGCTCAGGGCTGGCTGGGCTGATCTCTCTGTTCAGCTGGCATCATGGAGGGTCTATAGTGGCTCCATTCAGATGTAAAGTGGCTGGTAGGATGCTTGGTTCAAGGGTCCTCAATTGGTTGCCTCATTTCTCCTTCCATGGTGTCTTCTTCTAGGAGGCTGGTTTGGGCTTCTCCTCATGGTGGTCTCAAGGTTCCAAAGAGCAAAAGAAAGAGAAAACCCCAGTGATCAACTATCCGCTTATATCACAAGTTCTATTGTCTTGCAGCCAAAGCAAATAACATGGCAAATTTCAAAGTCAATGAGACAGGGTGTTGAGGGTAAGAGAACAGGGAGATGTGAATGATTCGGGAGCAATTACAACAACAGTCAACCACACTTTGGGAAGTCCTCATGGGGGAGGCAACCCTTTTTGGAGAGCTTCAATCTGGTGTGATGGAAGTGAGAGAGGGGTGAGGGCCATGAGGTGAGGGTGGAAAAGCAGGCGTGAAGTAGGACAATGTGCTTTGATTTGGCAGGCCAAATGTAAGTGGAAGTGATATGATTTCCAGACCAATCAACTAATTGCCCATGTGAGATTCAACCACCCAATTTTCTCCTACCTTAGCAATAACAGACAGAGAAAATGTTGAATCATCACATGGAGGAAAGCCAAGAGAATGAGTCACCCAGACCCTCAGGGCACTTTGTGTGAAAGATAAATATGTCTTTGTTGTTTAAAGCCTTTGAGGCTTGGAGATTGTTATTACAGCAAATCCTAACCCTTGCTGACTAGTATAGAAGTGAAAATCATAGATCAGTTAAAACCACGGAGACAGATGACCTAAAGAAAGCAGGAAAGTGTGTCCAGGACTGCGTCTGAGGTAATTTCAACATTTACAAATTAGGGAGAAAGAGAGAAGCTAGCAAAATAGCCATTAAAGAGATAAATCTTTTGGGGGGGCGGAGTCAAGATGGCAGACTAGGAGGATGCAGAATTCGCATCTCCACACAACTAGGGCACCTACCAGGCACCAGTGAGGGACAATGGACACCTAAGGGGATGGGAGGAACCCTCAGTGACAGGGTAGGACATTGGGCATGAGGAGGAGTGAGGGGGGAGAAGTGGAGGTGGGATGGGACTGGTGCCCCTGAGGGGCGGCTGAGGGAGGGGAAGGGATCCCACCCCCAAAGGGGGAAATTCAGGGACCACTGGGAGGGCAGGAAATCAGAAGGAAGTGTGGCCAGTTTTCCCCTGCGCATTTGGGCCCCTAGGAGTCTGCTGAGATCTGGGCTTGATCCTCTGCCCACTGAGGCCCCCTCCAGCTGTGCCAGTCCTGAGGGAGTGGGAGGGAGGGAAGGGGGAGCAAAAGTAAAGTACAGACCTACAGGACCGGCACCCCTGAGGGGTGGCTGGGGGAGGGAAGGAGTTCCTACACCCAGCGGGACCCACCCATGGTTAGGGGTCCAGCGGGGACAGGGGAGACCCTGGGGGAGACCCATGGCTGTGGTGCATGGAGGAACAGAAGGGAATGCAGCCAGCACTTTCCCTGTCCACTTAGGCACCAGGGAGCCTGTTGGTCTCCCAGGCATAATCCTCTGTCCTTGGAGCCTCCCTCCTACTGAGCAGAGCCCAAGCCCCGCCCCTACACCCGCACCCAGGGCCCCACCTCTACACTAGGAGACCCCCTCTGAGACCCCCTTCAACTGCGCTGGACCTAAACCACACCCACACACCCTCACCCAGGGCCTTACCTCCAAACTCCTGAACTCCACACTCCGGAGGCCCTCCTTTGGAGGTGCTGCCTCTCCTCTTCCACACACAGGTCCTAAGTAGAGGCCCTGTCCCATGCTTGAACATCACTCCCCACTCGCCTAGGTTCTGCCCCACCCTAAACTCCACCTCTACCTAGTTCCACTCCTGCCTAAACTCCACCCCTCATAGCCAAGGTTTTAATTTTTTTCTGTTGTGGTTTTATTTTACCTTGTTTCAGTTGTTTCAATTATATTTTTATTTTTCCTAATTTTTTTTATCTTTCTAATTTTATTTTGTTTTTATTCTTTGTTTTTGTATAGCTCCGTTTTTTGTTGTTGTTGTTGTTGTTGTTGTTGTTGTTTTTTGCCATGCTACATGGCTTGTGAGATCTTGGTTCCCAGGCCGGAGGTCAGTCCCAAGTTCCTGTGGTGGGAGCTCCCAGTCCAAACCACTGGACTAAAAGAGAACCTCAGATCCCAGGGAATATTTATCAAAGTGAGGCCTCCTGGAGGTCCTCTCAGCAACAAGACCCGGCTCTATCCAGCTGCCTGAAAACCCCAGTGCTGGATGCCTCAGGTTAAACAACCAGTAAGACAGGAATACAGCCTCAGCCATATAAAAAAAAAAAAAGAAAAGAAATGACAAAAAAAATGTTACAGACGAAGGAGCAAGGTGAAAACCTACATGACCAAATAAATGAAGACAAAATAGGAAACCTACCAGAAAAAGAATTCAGAATAATGATAGTAAAGATGATCCAAAATCTCGGAAACAGAATGGAGAAAATACAAGAAACATTCAACAAGGATCTAGAAGAACTAGAGAGCAAACAAACAGTGATGAACAACACAATAACAAAAATTAAAAATACTCTAGAAAGAATCAATAGCAGAATAACTGAGGGAGAAGAACGGATAAGTAATCTGGAAGATAAAATGGTAGAAATAACTGCCAGGGAGCAGAATAAAAAAAAAGAATGAAAAGAATTGAGGACAGTCTCAGAGACCTTGGGGACAACATTAAACACACCAACATTCAAATTATAGGGGTCCCAGAAGAAGAAGAGAAAAAGAAAGAGTCTGAGAGAATATTTGAAGAGATTATAGTTGAAAACTTCCCTAATACGGGAAAGGAAATAGTCAATCAAGTCCAGGAAGCACAGAGAGTCCCATACAGGGTAGACCCAAAAGAGAAACATGCCAAGAAACATATTAATCAAACTATCAAAACCTAAATACAAAGAAAAAATATTAAAAGCAGCAAGGGAAAAACAACAAATAACATACAAGGGAATCCCCATAAAGTTAACAGTTGATCTTTCAGCAGAAACTCTGCAAGCCAGAAGGGAGTGGCAGGACATATTTAAAGTGATGAAAGGGAAAAACCTACAACCAAGATTACCCAGTAAGGATCTCATTCAGATTCAATGGAGAAATCAAAAGCTTTACAGACAAGCAAAAGCTATGAGAATTCAGCACCACCAAACCAGCTTTACAACAAATGCTAAAGGAACTTCCCTAAGTGGGAAACCAAGAGAAGAAAAAGACCCACAAAAACAACCCCAAATCAACTAAGAAAATGGTAATAGGAACATACATATCAATAATCACCTTGAATGTAAATGGATTAAATGCACCAACCAAAAGACACAGACCCACTTCAGACCTAGGAACACATACAAACAAAGTGAGGGGATGGAGAAAGGTATTCCATGCAAATGCAAATTGCAAGAAAGCTGGAGTAGCAATCCTCATATCAGATAAAGTAGACTTTAAAATAGAGACTGTTACAAGAGATAAGGAAAGACACTACATAATGATCAAGGGATTGATCCAAGAAGAAAACATAACAATTATAAATATTTATGCAGCCAACATAGGAGCACCTAAATACATAAGGCAAATGCTAACAGCCATAAAAGGAGAAATTGACAGTAACACAATAATAGTGGGGGACTTTAACACCCGACTTACACCAAAAGACAGATCATCCAGACAGAATATAAATAAGGAAATACAAGCTTTAAATGACACAATAGACCAGATACACTTAATTGATATTTTTAGGACATTCCACCCGAAAGCAGAAAAATATACTTTCTTCTCAAGTGCATATGGAATGTTCTCCAGAATAGATCATATTTTGGGTCACAAATCAAACCTTGCAAAATTTAAGAAAACTGAAGTCATATCATGCATCTTTGCTGACCACAACTCTATGAGATTAGAAATCAATTACAGGAAAAAAATAATAAAAAACACAAAATCATGGAGGCTAAACATGTGCTGCTAAATAACCAAGAGATCACTGAAGAAATCAAAGAGGAAATCAAAAAATACCTAGAAACAAATGACAATGAAAACACGATGATGCAAAACCTATGGGATGCAGCAAAAGCAGTTCTAAAAAGGAAGTTCATAGCAATCGAAGCTCACAAAGGGAGAGGATGCAAATCAATAAAATTAGAAATGAAAAAGGAGAGATTACAGCTGACCCTGCAGAAATACAAAAGCTCATAAGAGACTACTACAAGCAACTATATGTCACTAAGATGGACGATACGAAAGAAATGAACAAATTCTGGGAAAAGTACAACCTTCCAAGATTGAACAAGGAAGAATTAGAAAATATAAACAGACCAGTCACAGGTAATGAAGTGGAAACTCTAATTAAAAATCTTCCAACAAACAAAAAACCAGGACCAGATGCCTTTATAGATGAATTCTATCAAACATTTAGAGAAGAGTTAACACCTATCCTTCCTTCTCAAACTCTTCCAAAAAATTGCAGAGAGAGGAACACCCCTAAACCTGTTCTATGAGGCTGCCATCACCCTGATACCAAAACTAGGAAAATATATCAAAAAGAGAACATTAAACAAGAAAAATCTCAAATAAACAAACTAACCTTACACCTAAAGCAACTAGAAAAAGAAGAACAAAGAAAACCTAAAATTAGTAGAAGGAAAGAAATCATAAAAATCAGAGCAGAGGGCCTCTCTGGTGGCGCAGTGGTTGGGAGTCCGCCTGCCGATGCAGGGGGCATGGGTTCGTGTCCCGATCCAGGAAGATCCCACATGCCGTGGAGCAGCTGGGCCCGTGAGCCATGGCTGCTGAGCCTGCGCGTCCGGAGGCTGCGCTCCGCAACGGGAGAGGCCATAGCAGTGAGAGCTCAAACTCTTCCAAAAAATTGCAGAGAGAGGAACACCCCTAAACCTGTTCTATGAGGCTGCCATCACCCTGATACCAAAACTAGGAAAATATATCAAAAAGAGAACATTATAGACCAATATCACTGATGAACATAGATGCAAAAATCCTAAACAAAATACTAGCAAAGGGAATCCAACAACACATTAAAAGGATCATACACCATGATCAAGTGGGATTTATCCCAGGGATGCAAGGATTCTTCAATATACACAAAACAATCAATATGACACATCATATTAACTAATTAATGAATAAAAACCTTATGATCATCTCAATAGATGCAGAAAAAGTTTTTGACAAAATTCAACACCCGTTTATGATAAAAACTCTCCAGAAAGTGGACATAGAGGGAACCTACCTCAACATAATAAAAACCATATATGACAAACCCACAGTCACCATCATTCTCAATGATGAAAAACTGAAAACATTTCCTCTAAGATCAGGAACAAAACAAAGATGTCCACTCTTCCCACTATTATTCAAAATAGTATTGGAAGTCTTAGCCACAGCAATCAGAGAAGAACAAGAAATAAAAGGAATACAATTGGAAAAGAAGAAGTAAAACTGTCACTGTTTGCCGATGACATGATACTATACATAGAAAATCCTAAAGATGCCACCAGAAAACTACTAAAACTAATCAATGAATTTGGTAAGGTTGCAGGATACAAAATTAATGCACAGAAATCTCTTTCATTCCTATACACTAACAATGAAAGATCAGAAAGAGAAATTAAGGAAACAATCCCATTTACCTTCACAACAAAAAGAATAAAATACCTAGGAATAAGCATACCTAAGGAGGCAAAAGGCCTGTAAAACTATAAAACACTGATGAAAGGAATCAAAGATAACATAAACATGGTGGAGAGATATACCATGCTCCTGGACTGGAAGAATCAATTCTGTGAAAATGACTATACTACCCAAAGCAATCTACAGGTTCAGTGCAATCCCTATCAAATTACCAATGGCATTTTTCACAGAATTAGAACAAGAAATTTTACAATTGGTATGGAAACACAAAAGACCCTGAATAGCCAAAGCAATCTTGAGAAAGAAAAACGGAGCTGGAGGAATAAGGCTCCCTGACTTTAGACCCTTATCTTTGATAAAAGAGGCAAGAATATACAATGGAGAAAAGACAGCCTCTTCAGTAAGCGGTGCTGGGAAAATGGACAGCTACACGTAAAAGAATGAAAGTAGAACACACCCTAACATCATACACAAAAATAAACTCAAAATGTATTACAGACCCAATAAATGTAAGGCCAGACACTATAAAACTCTTAGAGGAAAACATAGGCAGAACACTCTATGACATAAATCACAGCAAGATCCTTTTTGACCCACCTCCTAGAGAAATGGAAATAAAAACAAAAATAAACAAATGGTACCTAATGAAACTTAAAAGCTGTTGCACAGAAAGGGAAACCATAAACAAGATGGAAAGACAACCCTCAGAATGAGAGAAAATATTTGCAAATGAAACAACTGACAAAGGATTAATCTCCAAAATATACAAGCAACTCATGCAGCTCAATATCACAAAAACCAACAACCAAAAATGGGCGGAAGACCTAAAAAAAAAAAAAAAAAACCACAATGAGGTATCACCTCACACCAGTCAGAATGGCCATCATCAAAAATTCTACAAACAATAAATGTTGGGGAGGGTGTGGAGTTAAGGGAACCCTCTTGCACTTTCAGTGGGAATGTAAATTGATACAGCCACTATGGAGAACGTACAGACGTTCCTTAAAAATCTAAAAATAGAACGACCATATGACCCAGCAATCCCACTACTGGGCATATACCCTGAGAAAACCATAATTCAAAAACAGAGTCATGTACCACAATGTTCACTGCAGCTCTATTTACAATAGCCAGGACATGGAAGCAACCTAAATGTCCATCAGCAGATGATTGGATATAGAAGATATGGCACATATATACAATGGAATATTACTCAGCCATAAAAAGGGATGAAACTGAGTTATTTGTACTGAGGTGGATGGACCTAGAATCTGTCATACAGAATGAAGTAAGTCAGAAAGAGAAAAACAAATACTGTATGCTAACACATGTATATGGAATTTTAAAAAGCAGTACTGATGAACCTAGTGGCAGGGCAGGAATAAGGACGCAGACGAAGAGAACAGACATGAGGGCACAGGGGAGAAGGGGAAGCTGGGATGAAGTGAGAGAGTAGCACTGACGTATATACACTACCGAATGTAAAATGGATGGCTAGTGGGAAGCAGCCGCATAGCACAGGGAGATCAGCTCGGTGCTTTGTGACCACCTAGAAGGGTGGGATAGGGAGGGTGGGAGGGAGGCTCTAGAGGGAGGGGATATGGGGATATATGTATACATATAGCTGATTCACTTTGTTGTACAGCAGAAACTAACACAACATTGTAAAGCATT
>NC_041220.1:101945200-101960473 GCF_002837175.3 Physeter macrocephalus
TTGTGACCACCTAGAGGGGTGGGATAGGGAGGGTGGGAGGGAGGCTCTAGAGGGAGGGGATATGGGGATATATGTATACATATAGCTGATTCACTTTGTTGTACAGCAGAAACTAACACAACATTGTAAAGCATTTATACTCCAATAAAGATGTGAGAAAAATAAAAAAAATTAAAAATGAGCTCCTGAAAATTAAAAAAAAAAAAAAAGAGATAAATCTTTGGGTGACAACTCCACATCCTAATGTTTTTTCTGTAAATTCATGTATGATAGGGACTAATGGTTTTAATTAATATAGAGATACTGCCAAGGGAAGCAGATGCCACCTTTGGGTTTTCCTGGATCATTTCACACCCTAAAGCTGCGTTTACCAAGGAACCAGTGAAAGGGTGTACAGATTAGTCCACAAACAAACAAGCAAAACTCTCATGTGAATGCAAATCACAACATCTTTTTATCTAAATGGGGCATGCTTAAGCTGAAAAAAAGGGCAGCAGAGGTACATTCCTGCACTGGTCATTCTTTTCATCTTCCTCCATGTTTACTTGAGTTTTTCCAGTAATCCCCTGAAGGACACAGGCTTGTATCCTACTGGCCTTTCAGAGTACCCTTCCCATATGTGACTTCTAGTTTAAAGCTGCAGGGGTTAGGAGTCTGGGCGTGGCTTTGTTTCCTGGGGTCATTTGTTGCAGAAAATTTATTTTCTGTCTTCAGAGGTGTCCTGTGCATGTTGGATATCAGCCTTTCCCCCTGTAGTGGATGTCTGCAAAATGTAACTGTGCTCGGCATTGTAGTCTGTCCTTGTGATTCTCCTGGGTCTGGGGAGAAACTGCCAGAATTTTCAGCTTTGCTAATTTCTTAGATGGGGGATGTGCTGACCTTCTTTATGCTGTGTCTCCTCGCTGTATATTTTTGTTCTTCTGAGGAACGGCACGGAGGGGTATGATCTAGCTCAACTTTGAACCACTCAAAATGATCTTTGCCAAGCTCTCTCTATTCTGTGTCCAATTTTACATCGAATGCAGGTAGCAAGGGATGATGACACTCCAGAGATATACCTTCCATCCTTCCCTTTGAGTTCCAGTGTCCCAAACAAATCTGAGAGATTTGGCTCTGCAGTTGAAGTTATACTGGTCCCTTATGGGCAGTTAACTCAAGATCAAGTTTTTAAACTTCAAGATTCAACTTCCTTTGACCTAAACTAGGCAGTAAAGCTGTTTTATCCTCCAGGGTACCCCCGTGGTGAGAGAACTTTGCAGAAGACTATCTGCATAATATCCTGGATCTCATGATTTCTCTGCTTCCAGTGTTCTCCGACACCATACCTAGTCAGCCCTGGCTTGTTCTTTGACAGTCACCCCAAGGAGCCCCCTCCTCCAGAAAGCCTCACTGGCACCTCCTCCCATCCCTGTCTGAGTTGGGTGTTCCTCCTTTGTGCTTCCATAGCCTCTGTGGTCTACTGCCTTCATGGCATTCCCCACCCTTTGCCCTAAGTACCCAGAAGGAGCTGCTTGGGTCTACATGGGCTGTGTCCTGGGCCAGGTCTTTATGCATCACGTCTCATCCAAAGCTCAAGGTCAGTGCCATTGGCCTCTTCATCTTGCGGACGAGGAAATGGAAGGTTGCAGGGATTAAGAAACATGCTCAAAGTCACATGCATGGTTAATAACTGGCACCTTAGATTCAAATCAAGGCAGCCAAACTCTACATGGGCCTCCCCATGACTCCCCTGACTCCATCTAGCCAGGGACATGGCATGTCCATCTTTGTGTCCTGAGGACCCAACAGAGGGCTTGGCACATGTTGAGAACTCTACAATTGGCCGGCAGACTGATCACATACAGAAGCAAGCCACGCGCAGGTCTGTCTTGTGGGGCTGCAAGTTCTATGAGAGCAGGGGCTATAACTATTTTATAACTGATGGCTAGTCATCAGCAAAGACTCTGGCACTGAACAGTAAAATCAAAAAGAACAGCAAACACAACAGTGAGCACTTTCCTCATATGCCAGGCACTACGGGAAACACTTTATATCTACAACATTTTTAATCTTGACAACAACCCTATGAGGCAAGTTCTCTTATGATGCCTCTTTTATAGATGAAGACCCTGAGGTACAGAGAGGTCAGGTAACTTGCTCAAAGTTGCACAGCTGGAAGGTTGGAGTTCTGATCTATGGTCCCAGTCAGTCTATAGAGGGTAAATGCTTATCATGAAATATAAATGAAATAATGGGTGGGTGGCTTTCTGCACTCGGTTGGATAGCAGTGTATGTTCTTCCTTGTACTTGGGGGTCCTTGGACTGAAGAGTTACTGAAGTGGAAGCTGAGATCCAGGTCCCCTTTCTCACAGTTTCAGCCAAAGTTCCTGCCTGGGCATATGGAAAAGAAGGGAAGCCAGCGTGTTCCCTTCTTGTGTCTTTTAGGCAAAAAAGGCAGCATCATGGCCACAGACATTAGAATACTACTGCCATACCTCACATGTGGAGGGACAAGAATAGAACTGGAGGGAACAGAAACTGCTGAGGGCCTCACAATGGGAGACATCCTCTCTGGGGAAGATCAAAACAGCACAGTCTACAGAAATCTCATATATTGCTCAACTTCATACTCTTTTTATGAAGAAGCAAAATTGGGCCCAGAGAGGGTCTGACTTGGTTTTATCACACAGCAGCTAAGGAGTGTTGTCATGAGCACATCTCCAGGTGGGAGGAAAAAGAGTGCAGTTGTACTTGAAAGAGAAATGCAATCAGTGTCTTGAAACTTTGTATGTGTCAAGCACTGTGTTAGGCCCTAGAAAAACCTGATTTCATTTAATTCTCAAACAAACCTAGGAAATCTGGAAGATCACCTTTCAGATGAAGAATCCCAGACTTTGAATCCATTTGCCCAGGGTCATGCAGCTTGTGCGTATTTGAACCAGGGGATTTTGAAAATGTCTATTTTGTCTAGAGGTTCTTAAATTTTTAAAGGTGGAACAATTATTTGGTATGAGACCAACTGCTCAACATTTGCACTAGCCATAATAAAGAATATTACTCAAAAGGCAATTAATTTAGTGTTTCTATAATGATAAAGAAGACTCCTTCACCTCCTGACTCCTTTTCTTTTCTGAGTATTTCTTTCAAGAGCTAAACACAGGGCTTCCCCGGTGGCGCAGTGGTTGAGAATCTGCCTGCCGACGTAGGGGACACGGGTTCGTGCCCCGGTCCGGGAAGATCCCACATGCCGCGGAGCGGCTGGGCCCGTGAGCCATGGCCGCTGAGCCTGTGCGTCCGGAGCCTGTGCTCCACAACGGGAGAGGCCACAGCAGTAAGAAGCCCGCATACCGGAAAAAAAAAAAAAAAAAAAAAAAAGAGCTAAACACATTGACGGCTTAGTATAGATTAGAATCCTTCACTTAATCTGGATGTCCAGTCTATCTCAAACACACATGAGGGAGAATACCTTGTTTGACCTCACAAAGCACGCAGTCCAAGAAAACCAGTTGCATAATGGAATGACCAGCCCCTCCCTAGAATTTCTCTCTGTGACTCTGGAGACGCCTAGGGCCCTGGGTCCACTGGGCATGCTCAGAGCATGATTTCAGCCATAGTACAGGCTGCTTCACTTCCCCTGTCTGCAGACTCCTTTTGCTCATCTGCAGGTGGGGAAGGGGAGGTGAGGGCTGAGGTCACACCTATTGCCCATCTTCTCAGGGCGTCTCTGTCCCCATTCTCCAGGTTGGGACAAGTCCAGCTCCAGTGCAGGAGGAGGTGGATGTTCCTGGGCTGGGTTGGTGGGCTCTGGCATTTTCCCAGAGTAGCCAGCTGAGGCAAGAATCGACTCTAAGTTGCCAATTTAGTAAGAACTCATAGCAGGAGTGCAACAATCTCCAAAAGTCAAGGAGGGGGGGCAATTTAACTTTATGAGAAAGGAGGAAGGACATTTCTCTTGGCATCATCCCTAAATGGACCTAGAGACAGGTCTGCTCCAGGTCACTGCTTGAAAATCAAGGTTCTTACGCACATTGTTGTACCACAGAGCGTCTTCAAGCAGCAAGTTGATGGAAATAGTGAAAGAACTGGAATATTCTCTGGAGGGGAAGCAGGAATTTTGAGATATGTTTTCTGTCCACCTCATCCAGGATTTATTGAATGTTATGTTCAAATCACTTAACTTCTTCATGTCTCAGATTCCTCAGCTATTGAGAGGAAAGGAATTCATAGGCCCTTTTTGGCACCCCATAAAGACGTTGCTAGAGGCCAATTAGTTTAAACCTGAAAATATTTGTGATTCTGGTACAGTGTATGATAGAAAAGAAAGGGATTGGCATTCCCTCATTTATGTAATGAACATTCACAAACTACCTACCAGGTACAAGGGCCTTTTTCTAGGTACTGAATCATTACTTGTATGTTACTTTATGTATTTAAATTATCTTGAGATCTTTAAACATGTCTAGCTCAAGCTGCTGTCTGGCGCTCAATTGCTGGAGGGAATTCAGTGCCCCAAATGACGTCATCTCTGCCTCCCACTTTTATCCAATTACAGCAGTAACCTGGATAATATAAAATCCCTTCTAAGTCATCAGTCATAGCTGACAGCCTGGGCTGATTTCTTGAAGCACATTTTTCCATGTCAGTGAAGTTAGGCTCATGCCAAAAAGCTGCCGGTGCACAAAAGCATCATGAAGAAATTAATCTGTGACTTGTCATCAACGACAAAGCTATGGACAACATGAGACACACACCTTCTCCTCCCTGTCCCATCCTCTTATTTTGGAGAACTGGTCTCAGGGCTCCATCTTCACATGCATCCCAGGTGATGGGATGTGTGATCGCTCCCATTGTCACAGCATCCCTCTCCCACACAGCACGTGTGTGTGCATGCTCCTGGTGACACACTCCAGTGGCTGAAAGTGGGTGTGGTTTAATCTTCATTTTCATCCGAGTCCTGCTGTAAAAAGTTGAGCGCTAACCAAGATCTCTGGAACACCACTCATCATTCGCTCGGATGCTTTTTTTCCATTAGCGTCATCAACCATTATCCACCATGGAAGATCCAGCCACCTGCCATGGGGCTCAAAGAGTCACAGTGTCTTTCTGATGGGCTACACAACTTCTTGAAAGTTAGTTGTAATAAATTGGATATTCTTTTTGTCCACTCAGCTACAATTATGCTTCTACTGGTGATCTGAATTGTAGATTAAGGAGCCTTACATTTTTTTGATAAAGGTTTGCATCAGAGACTGAATGTAAGTCTTTACAATTGAGCTGAGCAGACAACATTCTCAAATTGCAGTACTGGTTCCAAGACACTTTTCACTCAGATCCTCAAGAAGACAGCAGGTATGCAATCACTCATCCACTTAAGCCTGTCAGGAAGGAAATTGCTTATGAGAGGAAGGGAACTGTTATGTGAATTTCCATAAGATTGCAGGCCAAGACAATAATGTGTCACTACTTTTCAAATATTGGGGAAAAAAAACACCACCACCCTATCATTTCTCTGGCTAAATGCAACCTGCTCTTCTATTTATCCAATTCACTGAAGAAATTGTATTTAGCTGCTTAGAAAATTGCAAGACAATCTATAAGGAATCGTGTATTGGGTATTATGTTTGTTCTGTGGATACTGGCACGTGCTCCATCCATTTGTTTTAGCTCACTCTGCCAGATGGGGTTTGAGCTGTACAGGGAGGAGAGAGGGTGGAGGGAAACATTCTCAATTAGTGGTTTCATTCACCTATTTAGGGAAGGGATTGTGTCCTAAAGTTTTTGCTTGCGGTGCGTTGATTCTCCTTTTCAGGTATCAGTGTCTCTTACTTTGGGAAATCACTCTTCCCCACTCCATGGTCTGGGTATTCTGCCCTCTACTCAGAGATGCCAATCGGTTTCATGCTGGCCCATCATAGTACCATATTACCTTGGCCACAATGATTGATTCAGAGTTGGACATACGAGCCAAGCAGGGTCAGTCAGGGTCTTCATTGGGATTCCTGTATGGGCATCAGGTAAAGAAGTCCTCCTTCCACTAGCATTAGTAAATCAGGAGGCTGTGAGTCCAAAGTGCTGTGTGGCTATCTTATCAACCATGTGAAGAGAAACAGTGTGAGAATAAAGCCAAGAAGAGGCAATTAGATCTGAAGGGTTGGCGAGAAGGCACAGCCTTGATCATCTCCCTTCTGGACTGACTTTATCAGCCTAGACTGGCTTTAAGCCATACAGAGAACCCACCCTTGGACTGACGGTTGGTTATGAACAGCATACAAAATCAACTCCACCTTCTATTAACATAGTTTGAGTTAGATATCTGTCATTTGCATATACCTCAAAACATTACTTATGTGCCAGGCAAATGGCTAGACACCATTCTCTCTGGATCTCTCTTAATCCACACAGCATCCACAGGCATGAGAGAACATTGTCCCCATTTTACAGATAAGGAATATCATTCCCATTTTACAGAGGTTAAGAGAGCAGTGAGAACTCACCCATGTTCCCATGACTAGTGATGGTACATCCAGTTTTATACCCAGGCTATCTAAGCTCTCTCCACCCTGCAGAGTGGCTCTCTGAGTCATTTATCCTCACTGTTTTTCAACGTTATCTCAGGAAATCTAACTAAATTGGCACATGTAAACATGGAAAAACCGCAAGGAAATGGGAATGAGGCTGCCATAGTAGAGGCACACCTTGGAACATGAGCTGTTCTGAAGAGAAACCAGTTCATTTATGGACATTGACATTAAGTTTCTCCTGGGATTTCTTTCTATGTTTTACATGAAATTAATGAAAAATGCAACATACACTTTTTGAATTAGATTGAGGTAGCCTCACCAAATCTGTCCTGAGGAATTATGATCAGATGAGGAGAAACCATTTGGAACTAAAAATCACTCCTGATTTTCTTCAGTAACTGGATTAGGATAGATTAGGATTAGATTAGATTAGATTAGGAAAGAGTTTTCACTGCAACTCACTGATAGCTCTTGGAGGACCTGTCTGTAACTTTTTGCTCTTACCTGATGCCATTTTTCTAGCATCTGGCCAGTAAACATTAATCTGGACATAAATGCTAAAATGGATGTGTAGGCATACATAGCAACCAATCAACTCCCTAGTCTTATGTTCAATAACGATCACAAAAAAAGGATTATAGAAGCTTCTAGATTCTTAAATTGCTCTTTGTGCTAATTAGCAGGCTATATTAGGCACCTAGGAATAGGGATCATAATAGCTACTTTACTGGCCATTAGGTACTAGATACCTGACATATTCTAACATACTTATAAAAACTTTTTAAGGTAAATATTCTTGTACCCATTTCATGGATTAGGGTATTAAGGTTCAGAGAGCATAAGGAACTTTCCTGAACTCCCCCAAATGAGGAAGGTAGGGTTCATTTCAAGATCTCTCTGATTTCAATGCCTGAGGTCTTCCTGCTTTGTCATGTGACCTTTCTGCCCAAGATCTGGACTCTACTCCACCAAGTTCATTATTGAAAACATGATTTCCACCCCCAGTGTATGTACTGACAAGGACATAAGTTGATGGTGTGAGGGTGCCTAGATGTGAGTTTCATCACCTGCCAGGTGTCAGGCTGGATTAGGCTGCCCCGGCTGTCTGGTCAAAGTCAAAGTCAAGATATTGGTCCTTAGACAGACATAGGTCCAAGTCCTAGCTCTAGCTGTTTGGCTTTGGGGAACATCTGGCCCTCTCTGGGCATTGACTTTCTCATCTGTGAAATGGGGCTAATCAGCTGCTTCATGAAGTTGAGGAAAGAATCAAATGAGCTGACACATAAAGTCCTTAGCACAGGACCTGCCTCAGTGTAATAAACAGTCTGAATCCATTTTTGGTATTTGACTGTTCACAGCTCTCAAGCTTTACCCCTCCCTTCTCCCACTTCTGCCTCACATCTGGGCAAGTTGATTAGAAAGACAGGGTGGTCCCTCCTTTGGAATTGATGGGAGATTCAAACTATTTAAGCCCCTGAAATCCCCAACCAGCCCCACCCCTTAACCACAATCGAAACCTCAAGCCAGTCTCCTCTCCTTGCTGTTTCAAGCCAGTTTCAGGCCAGCCCGGGAGGCTTGTTCTGCTTTCCCTGACAAGCCTTATTATGTAAATAATAAACCTTTTCATACTTTCTTGGCTTGTGCGCATTATCAGTCTTGACATCTGAACCAGATTTAGGATGGGTGAGGTCCCTCCTGTTTCTGAAGGGTGTCCACAACACACAGAGTATATTAGCTATCGTTATTATTACTGTTATTAAAAAGTTGAATTTTGGGGTTTTAAATTTCATGTAAGAGCCTCATCATTGATAGTATTAACTTGAACCTATACATTTAATTGACAGTAGACACTCTAGAAGGAATGGGAGTTAGTAGGGTTTTTAGAAAGACTGGTAGGAAAGTTGCTTATTCCAGGTTTGCACAGCTCTGAATCCAGGGTGAGGAGTGGGAGGTGGGTGTTCCTGGGATGGGATGGGGGCTTTGGCATTTTCCTAGAGTGGCCAGAAGGTGACTGAACCAAGAATTCACTCTAAGTTGCTGATTTAGTAGGAAAAATGAAGGTCGAGACTGAAGAAGAGGTTTCCATTGTCACGCCTCAGGAGGAGATGGGAGGGGTAAAGGATCAAGGCCAACAACAGTTTGGGAGCTGAGTACATGGCCACCAGATGCAGAATGTTTTATTCATAGGTTTTTATTAAGGTAAGCTGGTTGGTTCCTCCTTAACCCCCTCACTAAACTGAGTGTCTCCTTACTGCATACCAGACTAGCTTAAAGCAAAAGCAACTGAATTAATAATTTACATGCTATTTTCTCAGGCAATTGATAAATGACCAGCTATATGTTGGCAACTTAACACATCAGTCTCCTGAAGGGAATATGGCCTGAACCCATCAGTTCTTACAAAGCAGCTGGGACCATTAAGTCTGACTAATTTTCCTTCTCTAGAAGTTAGACCCTGAAACATCCTGAGACGATATGAATCTGCTCCAAATTACCTGGCCAAACAGTGAATACAATCTGTCCACTGGACAATGTTCTCCTAATGTGAACATTGTTGAAACACAAGGAATGTAATTTATATTTTTAGCTCAGTCAACACAGTAGCATGAGCAGATTTTATAAGCTCTGTATAAACAAAGGTATGATGTTTAGATTCAGAGTGACAGAGCCAAAAATATGAAACTTGGAGGCTGTATGCTATTGTCTGTGTGCAAAGGCTCATATTTCTTGAAACAATGAAATAAAGGGTACCCGTGTACAGAACCTGGCACGCACACCCAAGTGAGATCTTTCAGGGTGAGTCAGCTCTCCCTATACACGAATGATGATCTGTTACTCAAGTGGGATCAAGAGACAAGTGCTCAGGAGAAAGCCTGAGGGAGCAGAGACGTGTCATTACTTGCAGATACCATGCCCTCCAGGACACTTACAGCAGTGGCGTACCTCAGTAATAGATGTAAATTGCCTTAGCACCCTTTCAAGAACTTGGCTTCCATGCAAAATTCTTTCTATCTGAAGTAATTTTTTAAAAGGCTGGTTCACCCCAAATTGGTTTTGCAAAATTTACTTTATATAGTATGATCATAAAAGTAGTTATTCATAAAAACATTAGTTTAGGGGTATTTTTCCCCAAAAGATTTTTTTTTTCTCACTAGGGAGAGGAAACCATTGTGAAGATAGTGTGAGTTAAACATTTTATGCTGTTAGTTGCCTAGATGTTTCTTTTTGACAATTGACTGTCTCACCATTTCCTCACCCTCCAGAATAAAGATTTTATTTATTTATTTATTTACTAAAGTATAGTTTATTTACAATGTTAATGACTGCTGTACAGCAAAAGAGATTCAGTTATACATATATATACATTCTTTTTTTAAGCATTCTTTTCCATTTTGGTTTATCATAGGATATTGACTATGGTTCTCTGTGCTATATAGTAGGACCTTGTTTCAGAATAAAGAGATTCATGTTTTTAGCTCCTAAATCTTCCCCCCTTCCTTCCTCCCTCCCTCTTTCCCTCCTTCCCTCCCTCCTTTCCTTCCTTCCATCCTTTTTTCCTTCCTTATATCGCTTCTTTAATAAACAATAACTGAGGTTCTACTATGTGTCAGACTATAGTTTAAACTCGATTAGTTGGTTAATCAAAATGACACAGGACTCAGTTTACCACTGATTAGCTAGAAGATGAGGAAAAATAGAACCTATGTAAAATAGAATCCCTTCATTGCCTTAAGAGGGAGAGGTGAAATAGTGAAGTGATCAAGATCACGGCCCTTGTTATTGGACACCCCGCGTCTACAGCCCTTGTGTTATCCATCTTTCTCACACCAGTCATCCATAATCTTCATTTCAGTTTCCTGATCAGCCACTTTAATCTGGCTTGGATAATCATCACCCCAGAAGGGCTCTTGCTAGTAGTCACCAGTGGCTTCTAAGCTGCTAAATCCAAAGGATATTTTTCAACTATAATCTCGCTTGATGTCAGAAGAATTTCATGTTTTTGAAACAAGCTCTTTGTTTTGTTTTCAATGATACAATACATTCTTTGTTTTCGATAATCTTTGCAGGCTTATCCTCCTCTTTTTGTTCCTTACATTAAACTCCAACAGAGATCATTTTCTTAAATCACTTCCTTAGTCTCTCCTCAAACAACTTCATCATCTTCATGGCTTCAATTTCATCACCTGTATGTTGGTGACTTATGCATTTATATCAGTCAAGGCCTTCCTTCCGTCTCTCCACTCAACCTCTGCACCAGGGTAATTCAACGGCATCTTACGTTCACCAACTCCGAAACCAAACTCACAATTTCCTTTCTACCTTCCCATCCAAGATCCTTCCGCTCTCTTGTTCTCAAGAACAGAACAGCAGAATCTTTCCAATTCAGTTGGAAATCTAGGGTCACGCTTGACAGTCAGCAAATCCTATAATTTTATCTCCTAAATATGTCTCACAGCTGTACACTTCTATTATCCCTACCGACACTCCCGTTCTTTTCCCAGTTAGACCCAAATCATTGTTCAGGTTGCAGCAGACTCTGAGGAAAGAGCCTTTTTCTGACTTCCCAGACAAGGAGAGGTTCAAACGTTGTCCATTTCACAGCATGGCTGCCCCTTTCTTCACTTATCACGGTTTGCAACTATACATTGAATTTTGTGATTATTTGATTAATATTTGTCTCATCCATGATAGTAGAGAGCTTGCCTGACTTTACCCTCATGGTATTCTCAGTATCATTGTTCCTCAGTATCTGCAGGAGATTGGTTCCAGGAACCCAGGGGGATACCAAAATTCAGAGATGCTCAAGTTCCTTATATAAAATGTCACAGTATTTGCATTTGACCTATGCACATCCTCCCATATACTATATACTTTAAATCATCTCCAGATTACTTATAATACCTAATACAAGGTAAATGCTATGTACATAGTTGTACATACAATGTAAACACTATGTAAATAGTTACTGGCAAGTGACAGATTCATGTTTTGCTTTATGGAACTTTCTGGAAATTTTTAAAAAATATTTTCTACCTGCGGTTGGTTGAATCCACTGATGCAAAACCTGTGGATACAGAGGGCTGACTGTATTCGAGAACTGTACCTGGAACCTAATGGTCAGTTAAATATTGCTGTTTAATGGGAAAAAAATCCTGGCTCTGTCTTTCATTGCCTGTGTGGACTTGAGTGTATAGTTTGCCTTCCTCAAACCTCTGCTTCCTTGTTTGCAAAAGGAAGATATAATTCTTACACTTTTAGGGTTGACATGGTATTTACATGAGATGGTATATTTGAAATATTTCTTAGTGAAGTGGCTTGTTAAGTACTCAGGAAACGGCTGCCCTCCCCACATACAAGTTCATGACTTGGAGTCTTTGGGGAAAGAAAGTCCTATTGGAAGACAAAATGCATTTTAAATTATTATTTTTTTATTTAAGATTTTTTTTTTGATGTGGACCATTTTTAAAGTCTTTATTGAATTTGTTACAATATTTCTTCTGTTTTATGTTTTGGTTTGGTTTTATGACCATGAGGCATGTGGGATCTTAGCTCCCCGACCAGGGATCGAACCCACACCCCCTGCATTGGAAGGTGAAGTCTTAACCACTGGACCGCCAGGAAAGTCCCTAAAATTATTTTTAAAATATGTTGTGGGCAACTGGATATGGGGTCATGGGCCACCAAACAAATTCAGAGCAAGCACCACTCAGACACAAGGCCAGTGAGGATGGTGGCTCCAAAAGCAGGGTTAAGGGATGCTTGGGTCCTACTAGTGTTCAAATATCTAAGAATTAGCAAGACTTCCTCCCTAACTAACCAGTTATGCAGAAAACACTCAGGGATGCATAGAGATTATATTGCATTTCTTAACAGGCAGGCATACTTCTTGGGGTCCAGCAACAGCCAGAAGGGTAGGAGAATATTGACCTTTGCCCCTCAAACAACACTCAGTGAGAATGGCAGAACCTTGCATCATGTACGGCATTAGCATTTTCCTGGGGGAGTGGGATGTTGTCCCTCCAACTAGGAATATGCTGCCATTCATCTTGCTTTGAAAATTTATGCCATGCAGGAACTTTCTTTGACCTTTACTACTAAATAAACATGGTGGCCTCTGTTGTGTTGGGCTCTTCTACTGATTGTTATGATGAGTGGTGCACAAAGATGGGCAGGATTAGGTCCACATTGCAGGAGTAAGTATTCTAGGTGGAAGGGACTTTTATATGCATAAAAGCACAAAGGCAGGAAGATAAAATGAAAGATGGTCATCCTTGGCATTGGAAGTGTAACATTCATGAAAGAAATAAATGATTCTAAATCAGGAAAGAAAATTTGGCACGAGATAAGGAAGGGTCCTGAATTTCTGTCCAGGAGCTTTTATTTTATCTATCTATCTATCTATCTATCTATCTATCTATCTATCTATCTATCTATGTATTTTCTGCAGGCCATACAGAGTCATTAAAGACTTAAGCAGATGACTGTCAAAATGGCTTACATTTAATAAGATTACATCAGTGTAACAGAGTGGTTAAGAAAAGAACTCATTCTTTGGAGTCAGACTACCTGGGTTCAAAACCCAGCTCTAATACTTACTTGCTGGAAGGCTTGGGGCCATGTGCTTATACTCTCTGTGCCTCAGTTTCTTCATCTGTAAAATGGAAATAATAGTTGTACCTATCTCATAGGGTTCTTGTCAGGATCAAAAGAAATAATAGAAGTAAAGTGCTCAGAGGGGTAACTGCCTCTGAGTAAGCACTCAAGAAATATGTCTGTGATGGTGGACACTGAGGCTTTCTAGAAAGAAGAGATCCATATTGCAAAATAGAAGAAGAAAAGACAAACTTAGGGAAAAAGTGGGTGACTTCAGCTTTGGCTTTGTTGAGCTTGTGTTCCCTTTGTGATAAGCAGATGGGAACTTGATTCTAACACTGAGGAGTAAGTCTGGGGCTAGAACTGCAGATGTGTAGAAAGTAACTGCAAAATAATCATATTTGAAGTTTTAGGTGTTTTACCTAGTTTGGGTCATTTACTTTATAAAACCTCTATAGTAGAGATAGACTCTCCCCACGAGCTGTGGATTCCATATTTGCGAATGTGCCTCTTTGCTAAAATTTATTTGTAACTCCCAAATCATAGCATTTTCCAGGTCATTTGCAGATATGCACAAAGCAGTGAAAAGTTTGTCTCCCAAAACACATTGCCAGCTGAAGCTGGACGAGTTGTTGCTTTACCTTCTTGTTTTAGCTCTTCTACTGCAAACAAGTTGTTCTTTCCATGGTCTGTTTAGTGCCATGTTTTTCTGCATTTTTGTACCTTTTGTGGTGATTTTGCTGTTTAAAATGGCCCTTGGGCATAGTGCTAAAGCGCAGTCTAGTGTTCCTGAGTACAAGAACACTTAGGATGTGATGTGCCTTTTGGAGAAAATACATGTGTTAGATAAGCTTTCTTCAAGTATGAGTTACAATGCTCTTGGTCATGAGTTTGGTGTTGATGAATCAACAAAATATCAATAACATACTACATAAGGTACTCTAGACTGAAATATACATGAAACAAGGTTATGTATTGATCAGTTGACAAGAAACTTGTGACCAGAGGTTCACAGGAACCTAACCCTGTATTTCCCTTAGGAGCAATTGTTCAGTACTTAACCAAATTAGTTCTTATGATGCCATTACAGGAAATAACTCCTGCAGATAATGAGAATCAACTCTAGATATAAGAATACAAGTTGCAATAGAAACACAGAGAAGGAGAAAGTGATCATTTCTCTTTAAGAAGGTTAAGTGTCATAAAGGAAGTGCACTTCCTAAAAATTATCCAGAGGGCTTCCCTGGTGGCGCAGTGGTTGAGAGTCCGCCTGCCGATGCAAGGGACGCGGGTTCGTGCCCGGGTCCGGGAAGATCCCACATGCCTCGGAGCAGCTAGGCCCGTGAGCCATGGCCGCTGAGCCTGCGCGTCCGGAGCCTGTGCTCCGCAACGGGAGAAGTGACAACAGTGAGAGGCCCGCATACCACAAAAAAAAAAAAAAAAATTATCCAGAAATTCATTAGGAAAATGATGTCCAATTGGCTAAAGGCAGTAGAAGTAAGAGAAGTGACTAATATCCCAACTTTCCATATTTAAATTGAGCTCTTTGCCACACACTAGATTTTCCAGTCACAGTACAAAGTTGCATGACATTGAAAACACGTGTTACCCAATTGCATGGAGAGTGCTAGCATTTTAGGGAGTAGTTGAGAAGTTGCATCAGCATCTTCAATCCCATTTGCCTTTAATCCTGTTTAGCCTGAGTTGATTTTTCACAAAGCTTCTCTGAGTCTCTAAGACCACCTCTAAGATGGCATTCCCTCATCATTTTCATAGGAAGCTATGGTCTTATGAATGATAAAAAATTACTACCTTATTGACACTCACAATGATACAACTGATACTTATTGATATGACTCACATTTGTACAGTTCGACATTTTCCAAAACAGTTTGCATCCTAGCAACATTTTTTTCTTTCTTTTTTTAAAATCTAGTAGGTCTGCATCTTTATTCCCGTCTTGCCCCTAGGTTCTTCATGACCACTTTTTTTTTTTTTTAGATTCGATAAATATGTGTTAGCATACGCTATTCGTTTTTCTCTTTCTGACTTACTTCACTCTGTGTGACGGTCTCTAGGTCCATCCACCTCACCTCTCTAGGTCCATCCACCTCACCACAAATAACTCAGTTTCGTTCCTCTTTATGGCTGAGTAATATTCCATTGTATATATGTGCCA
>NC_041220.1:101960580-101990173 GCF_002837175.3 Physeter macrocephalus
TTGCCCCTAGGTTCTTCATGACCACTTTTTTTTTTTTTAGATTCGATAAATATGTGTTAGCATACGCTATTCGTTTTTCTCTTTCTGACTGACTTCACTCTGTATGACGGTCTCTAGGTCCATCCACCTCACCACAAATAACTCAGTTTCGTTCCTTTTTATGGCTGAGTAATATTCCATTGTATATATGTGCCACATCTTCTTTATCCATTCAACTGTTGATGGAAACTTCTCGTCACAGCTTACCCTTCCCCCTCCCCATGTCCTCAAGTCCATGCTCTAGTAGGTCTGTGTTTTATTCCTGTCCTACCACTAATCTCTTCATGACATTTTTTTTTCTTAGATTCCATATATATGTGTTAGCATACGGTATTTGTTTTTCTCCTTCTGACTTACTTCACTCTGTATGACAGACTCCAGGTCTATCCACCTCATTACAAATAACTCAGTTTCATTTCTTTTTATGGCTGAGTAATATTCCATTGTATATATGTGCCACATCTTCTTTATCCATTCATCTGTTGATGGACAGTTAGGTTGCTTCCATGTCCTGGCTATTGTAAATAGAGCTGCAATGAACATTTTGGTACATGACTCTTTGAATTATGGTTTTCTCAGGGTATATGCCCAGGAATGGGATTGCTGGGTTGTATGGTAGTTCTATTTTTAGTTTTTTAAGTAACGTCCATACTGTTCTCCGTAGTGGCTGTATCAATTTACATTCCCACCAACAGTGCAAGAGGGTTCCCTTTTCTCCACACCCTCTCCAGCATTAATTGTTTGTAGATTTTTTGATGGCCATTCTCACTGGTGTGAGATGATATCTCATTGTAGTTTTGATTTGCATTTCTCTAATATTTAATGATGTTGAGCATTCCTAGCAACTTTGAGGATAGTTAGACTCTTAATTTACAGATGACAATCCAAGTCTCAGAAATGTTAGTGACTTGTCTGGGGCAAGCAGCTCATAAATGCAGTAGCTGAGACTTGAACCCAGGCCTTCTGGCCCCAAAGTTCATGTTATTCCTGTTACTTAAGTGAATTTCTAGTTGGGTTTCAGGGTGATCCAGGTTTGTGCTGAGATGCCTCAGACTGTGATGGGAGGTTGGTGATGACCAGAAACATATGACTACACATTCTCAACTGCCACTTTAACCCGACCAGCTCTGCTTTTATTTTTATTTCTAAAAATTATTAATCTATGAATTCAGGTTTATTATAATAAAAGGTATAAAGCTTAATTTCTTCTGCTTTCAGAGGTTTAAAACCTGTGGAGCCACAGCACTGAAGATACACTGGAGAGGGAGAAATGATGTGAATTGAAGGAAAGTCTTTGATCTGGGAGGGACTTCCTTGGTGTTTATCCAAGCTCTTGATTTTGCTGATATGGAAAAGCAAGAGCAAGAAGGGGAGGTTAGTTCCCCAGATTGTGTCGTAAAAAGAAGATCGCTTGTTCAAGTTAACTCAGGGTGGAACATTGCTTTCTGGGATGGCAGCTTAGCATGAGCATGGGCCATAGGCTTTGAAGCCAGAAGGACCGGGTTCGATTCCACCTGTATGACCCACTGTCTCTCAACAGCCCTGGGCAAGTTACTTAATTTCTGAGCTTCGGATTCTTCATATATTAAAATGGGAATGGAAGTACCTGTTTGGGGGGCTTAAGGGAACCATTAAATAACACCCCTCTCACCTCCACTGTGTCTGGAGCCCCTTGAAAGACAGCTGCAAGAATCACACAGGTGGAGATCAAAACCTCAGTTTTATTAGCATCAAGGCTGAATTGAAGAAATGTGGTGTGACTCTATACCCACGGGAGCTTCCTAAAATGTCCTCCCTGAATTCTATCTCCTTTGCTATTCCCAGGTGGAGTCCAAGAACCACTTACGTCTTAGGAAGGGGCAGAGTGCTCCCCTGGAAGCTTGTCAAATCCAGGATCAGAGAGTATGTGTGTCCATGAATGGGAGTGGGGCAGGGGGCTGCTTCTAAATTCTTTCTCTTGGGAGCATACATTAGGGAAGCCTTTCTTTCTCCCTTGGGGAGGGGATATGAGGGGGTGGAGAAAAGCCCTGTGTGTTCAGATCATTGTCCTTTAAAGGCCTTTAAATGAGGTGCTACATGTAAAGTTCTCATTTGATGCCCTCTGCACTGTATGTTCTTGATATAAAGATAGTACATGGTATTGGCAGAAGCAAGCCCACAAACCCAGACCCTTAGTCCATTATTCTTTCCTCTAGGATTAAACACGTGAGTATATTACCCAGGGTTTGGCTGTCTTCAGGATGGTTTAGAACTACTTTTCCTACCACACTACATTTTCTGTAGCACAATACCTGGTGGCAACACAGAATCAACATAATACACACATAGTGTTTCCTTAGTTTGCCCACCTAATGGGACCTGGAGATTCAGGGGTGTGTGGGTGTGTGTTTGTGTGTGTGTGTGTGTGTGTGTGTGTGTGTGTTGAATCTGGTGAGGTAACAGGAAAGCATCTAGCCCAGTAAAATAGGCATCAGAATACATAGGAGTCATTTATTTAGCACTTGATCCATACAGAGCACATGCTGAGAACATTACATGCATTATCTGTAGTCCTCATAATAACTCTGCAGGATGGATGGGTATTATCCTTGAGAATGAGGAAACTATCAGAAATTAGGTTTTCAAATCAGGTCCAGCTTGTTTCAAAGTTTCTCCCCTTTCACCACTGCCTTCTGCTATAATAGGTCATCTTTTCTGTGCTTTGAAGGAGGTGTGCGTGGAAAGAGAATGACTGTTCTTCAGATTTAATAGGAAAACAGCAGCAAACTCTACCTGAATATAAAGCACAGTGGAGCCGACAGCCCCTGCATGCAAAACCACCTTTGAGAGAGAGTGGATTCTGGACGCAATGGCAGAAACCCAGAGTTCCCTCTGCAGGATGACTTTCACTTGGATAAAGAAAATCCAGTGTCCAAGGTCACAAGGCATCTCCCCGTTTAATGACTTGGTGAGAAAAACGGGGCTGATCGGGAAATTGCCTAGACCCTGTTTTTTCAAAAGATCAGCTTGGTCCTTTGTGACCACCTAGAGGGGTGGGATAGGGAGGGTGGGAGGGAAGAAGACGCAAGAGGGAGGGGATAGGGGGATATAAGTATATGTATAGCTGATTCACTTTGTTATAAAGCAGAAACTAACACGCCATTGAAAAGCAATTAGACTCCAATAAAGTTGTTAAAAAACAAAAAACAAAAACAAAAAAAAGAACAGCTGCAGAAACTGCTGTTGCCAGGTTTGCCACGGCTCATCAGCTGGCTGGCTGATGCCCAGCAGGCAGTCTGGGCGGATTCCTGCCCCTACCTTCCCACAGTCTGCCTTTGATGTGAGTTTCTTTCTCTTGTCAGTGCACGTCTTGATGTGACTTGCCTTCAAATAGATCCGGCCTAACTTGGATGTAAGCCTTCTTTTCTCTCTCCCAAGCCCCCTTTATGTCCTCCCCTGGTGTGACCAGAATCAGGTCATCAGAGCCATGGACAGCACTAAGTCAGGGAGAAACTTTGGGGAAGAGACAGAGAAGGGGTTTGAGCCGGGCCTGGGTCCCAATCAAGGGCTTAACAGACATCAATCCAACATCCTTTTCCTCTTGGCAGGAGACATTTCAACCTCTTTTCTTTTTGCAAAAATTAATTGATTAATTAATTAAAAAATGGAAGTGTAGCTGATTTACAGTGTTATGCCAATGTCTGTTGTACAGCAAAGTGACTCAGTTATACACATTTAGACATTCTTTTTTTATATTCTTTTCCAGTATGGTTTATCACAGGATGTTGAATATAGTTTCCTGTGCTATACAGTAGGGCCTTGTAGTTTATCCAGCCTGTATATAATAGTTTACATCTGCTAATCCCAAACTCCCCATCCTCTCCATCCCCACCCCCCTGGCGACAGCAAGTCTGTTCTCTATGTCTGTGAGTCTGTTTCTGTTTTGTAGGTAGGTTCATTTGTGCCATATTTTAGAAAATCAGGCTTTTAATAAGTGTTGTTAAGAGAATGACAATTACATGACATGTTGATAAATTGTGACATTTACTGTCCTGTCCTTGGGTCCCCATGTGTACCAGTGGCCAGTAGGGTGTATATATTTCTAAATGAATTTCCAAAGCGTCATTAAAAGGAAAACCCAATCGACAGCTGCAGCCTCTTTACTCACGAACAAGGCCTGACCACATTCCACAGTTTCTCAGCAATGCAGAGATGAAGGGTATCAAACTCCAGCCATCTGGCTGAATGGTATCCTGTCTTCCATCTCAAAGGCTGGTTCCTTCTTATTTTGCTGTCTGAAGACAGCTGCACTGCTGACACCACAGAAATAATTTTATCCAGAAGTGAGAGGAAGGATTCCTCTGCCTATTGGTAATTAAGAGCCTTGGTTCTATTAGAAATGAATTCCAATTTGGAGGGGAGAGAGATTTGAGAAGCAACCACTTTTCCAGCTGTCGTATGAGGCAGGCCATGGTATCATAGGGGGCATTCTGCTCTTCTGTCTTGTTCCCCTCTGTACCCCTTCCTTCTGGTCATCATATCTTTCTTCAGACTGTGACCTTTGAGAGACTACAAATATAAAAAAAATTCTTGCTTTATTTTCTTGTTATGATATGATGTTTCTATTATTTTTAAAATTCTTTCTTACGTTCCTCTCCTTCCTATGGGTTTCAAATCCTTTCTTTTTGAATGTGGCTGACACAGATTGGCTTACCCAAGCTCTAAAGTCAACCCAATTTTCTATGACTGCCTCCATTATAGAGCCTGTAAAGGTGAAATAGTTGATTTTCCAACCTTCCATGTAGCTCCAATAATAATTTGACTCAGTTCTGGCCAATGAGAAATAAGTTAAAAATTGCAGAATCTATCCTGAACTATTCCTCTTTCTTCCTGTCTTGAATGAAGATCTGATGCCTAAGCCCGAAGCTACCACCTTGTCACCACGAGGTGACAAGCATAAGGGAAAGACCAAGAGAATCTCAGAGAGACTACTTCTGATATCATATCGGATAATAATTGGTAATTTTTTATTTTCTGTTTATCCAAGTGCTCATTTATGCTACTTGCTTAATAGACACACACACACACACACACACGCATGCACGCCCACCCCACCTCCCCACACACACTGGGCACTTACTATGGCCGGCCTCTGCTTTAGTAATTTGAGATTCATTAGTAAACAAAGTAGACAAAGATTCCTGTCCTCAATCTCATTCTTTCTCTTCTCAACTTCTGGAACTCTCATTAGATACCTGTTCAATCCTGTACTTCTCTCCTTCCCATCTCTCAGCTTTACTTTCATATTTTCCATCTCCTTATCTCTTTGAGCTACTTTCTGATTGATTTCCTCATCTCTATTCTATTGTTTTCTTATTCTCTCTCAATTGTGTTTAGTTGAATTTAATTGTTTAATGAGTTTTTGGTTTATCTTCTGACGAAATTCTGGAAATTCTTCATTTCTAGGTTTTTTTAGAGTTCATTTTGAAATCTACAGTTGCCCTCAGTATCCATGGAGATCCTGGAATTAATATTCAATCCAAGGTTGGTTGACTCTGTAGATGTGAAACTCACAGATATGGAGGGCTGACAGTCCCTGCTATTTTATTCAAAAAGTTCTGCTTTATATTACCTTATTTTTTTTATTTGTTCTTTTTCTGTGGTACGTGGGCCTCTCACTGTTGTGGCCTCTCCCATTGCAGAGCACAGGCTCTGGACGCACAGGCTCAGCGGCCATGGCTCACGGGCCCAGCCGCTCCGCGGCATGTGGGATCTTCCCAGACCGAGGCACGAACCCGTGTCCCCTGCATTGGCAGGCGGACTCTCAACCACTGCGCCACCAGGGAAGCCCTACCTTATTTCTTGACTTGACTATTTAAACATGTTTTACCTACCTATTTATAAGTCCCTTTCATGTTATTCTATTATCACTAATTGTTTACTTGTGAATTGTCCTCCTTGCCGAATCAACCACCCTTTCCTTTAACAGTTGCAATCTTTGGGTGCTTTGTAAATTTTAAAAATATGTATTCATCTTTAATGGGAGTTGTCTTCCATAGGAGTCTCTCTTGTACCTAGTATTGAATGAATCCTTTGCTTTTTTCTCTGCATAGGCCCAAAAGAAGATGAAATATACATATAAGTAAATTTTTTAAAAAGTTCTAATGGAGGACCACACTAAAGGAATTTTGTATTACTTCATATATATACTAAGATATATAAATATATATAATATATATAAAATATATATATGTATATAATCTATACTACCAGGCATAATATAGTGAGTTTTTTAAAGAGTAATTCTTGAGGGGACTTCCCTGGTGGCACAGTGGTTAGGAATCCACTGCCAATGCAGGGGACATGGGTTCAATCCCTGGTCTGGCAGGATCCCACATGTCGCGGAGCAGCTAGGCCTGTGCGCCATAACTACTGAGCCTGTGCCCTAGAGCCTGTGAGCCACAACTACTGAGGCCCGTGCACCTACAGCCCATGCTCTGCAACAGGAGAAGCCACCACAGTGAGAAGCCTGTGCACCGCAACGAAGAGTAGTCCCTGTTCGCTGCAACTAGAGAAAGACCGCGTGTAGAAACAAAGACGCAATGCAGCCAATAAATAAATAAATAAATAAATGTTCCTTAAAAAAAAAAAAAAGAGTAACTCTTGGAAGCGTTAGTAATAGCTGGCTTGAGGATTTTGGAAGAGAGCATTAGTGAAGGATTGAACTCCACAAGTGCTATATTCTGCTATCAGTGTATCTTAATAGTGAAGTTTTTGTTATTATAGTCCATGAACAGACATTTTTCAAGAACATTTGCAAAGATGTCAAGTAATTGTGTAGATTTAGTAGAAGAACTGAAACAAATGTGAGAAATGAGGCTCATGAAATTGTAATCATTTATCATGTCAGGAAGTGGGGTGGTTTTAATACGGAAAAGTCTTTTAGAAACTGGGAAGCCAGGGACTCTAATGGGGTTTCCAAGGCTGGCTTTGTAAAACCGTCCTGTAAATCTAAACAACACCAAAAAAATAAATAATGGTTCTGAGGAACCTAGGGGCAGGACAGGAATAAAGACACAGACGTAGAGAATGGACTTGAAGACACGGGGAGGGGGAAGGGTAAGCTGGGACGAAGTGAGAGAGTGGCGTGGACATATATACACTGCCAAATGTAAAATAGATAGCTAGTGGAAAGCAGCTGCATAGCACAGGGAGAGCAGCTCAGTGCTTTGTGACCACCTAGAGGGGTGGGATAGGGAGGGTGAGAGGGAGACGCAAGAGGGAGGGGACATGGGGATATATGTATATGTACAGCTGATTCACTTTGTTATAAAGCAGAAACTAACACAACATTGTAAAGCAATTCTACTTCAATAAAAATGTTAAAAAATAAATAAATAAAACTGTCCTGTAATCCAATGACATAACATATTGACTAATACCCTTATTGCCATTAAGTGCTGGAATCCGGTTAATCTAAGAAAAATTTAAAAATACACTAACAGCAACATCCCTGTTCTTATAGTATATAAAATACAACCAGCATTAATTCACAACTCTGTCCTTAATACTTGCATTTGCTTTTAATTGTGCTCTGCTAAGATTTACAGGTCAACTTCGTTGACTTACCTGCTACCTTTCTTTTGCCAAGTTATCATCTGAGACTCAGTTTCCTTATTTCTAAAGCCAGGATATTAATTGTAGCTACTGTTAGGGCTTTTGGAGGATTAAATGAGATGAGTTTCATGGAGCGCTAGCACCGCATCTGGTCCCCCGAGAAAGTAGTTATTACTTTTTTTATTTTCAATGTTCCTAGCTGGCCCAATTGTCCAAGGTTTTCCTTCCATGTAAATTTCACATCCAAGACATGATCCAAACTTTGAAGTGCCAAGAAGATTTATTTCCTGCAAGAGCCACAGCAAAAATCCATCCTGTTCACTCAGCATCTCTTGCATCATCATTGGCAGCAGCCCACAATTGAATTAATTCTACTCCGGGCATGGTGCACGTTCTCAAGTAAAGAGAAAACATCATGACAAGAGAACCAATGAGTCTGCAAGTTCCCTCACCCCAGGCCTGTAATTCATCTGTACCATGAGAGGATATGGCCTCTGAGCATTTGAAAGCTTTCTGAGGAATGTAGAAATAAGCAGAGTAGAGATTAGTTTTTTAAGCTTGTTGACAACCCGGAATGGGGAGTAGCTGTTGCCAACAGCCTGTAGAGAGAAAAACTGAAAATGTCAGAGCCTTACACTGTCTATGGTTAGACGCTGCAGACACAGAGTGGGGGATTTTAAGGAAGGCCCTAGAACACAGTGTCTGCAGAGGAGTGCAGTACAAAGGTCTCAAGGCTTGGACTCAGATGACCTGGATTTGGCTCTCAATGCTCCTGCCGAACAATCTCTGCGTCATGACCAGTTAACATCAGCTCTGTGAATATTAAGTTGTGATCAGTAAAATGGGGACAATGATAATCTAACTAAAAGAGCCATTCTGAGAATGAATTTACATGGACTAATTCCATTCGTTCACTCATTTGTTCATACACTAGTAGAGGCCTTTACTAAGTGCCTCTGCAGCTGAGGCTCTGTGCCCGGCAACTGGAGAAACAGAGATGCAGGAGAATTGGACCCATCTGATCCCATTGCAAATGAGACTTTAAAATTCTCAAAGTGTTCTGCTCTTTTACATAAATGTTCCTACTCGTGGTCCCAGGGTATGAAGTAAGTCAGAAGTCAGCCTGTCTAGTAGACGTAATGTTGATAGGTCTGGAGTCCCATCAGATCAGCGTCCTCTTGACTCCCAAAGCTGCTCCTGAGTCGATTCCCTGGGGACTCCTGAGCGGCCTGGAAGAGCTGGAAATCCACTGCCCCCCAGTGAGAGCTGCCTTTCTGTGTTACTCAGTGAAGTTTCTCATGTTCTGTGCTCCTCAGGCAGGATTGGCTTTCAGAGTCTAAAGAATCAGAGGCAAGAGTGGCCTGCCATGGGGGCCACGAGAATGTGTCTCCAGACCCTCGAGCACTGAGAGCTGAGTCCTACGAAGGCCCAGCTGCTAGGCTTTGAAATCCACTGTCGCGTTTGTGCCCAGGCTGTGCCTTCCACGGCTGTTGCTTCTAAGGACTGAACATGGTACTGGAGATACTAGGAAGACTAAGGGACTTCTCTGATGGGCAGCTTTATCTCAAGGACTCGCTGGTCCCTTGGCCAAATCCTCTTTTAACTTGATGGCAGACGGTCTATGATGCCTCCACTTAATCTCATCTTCTTCTCCCCTTCACCTAGTCATATTCTCATCATATTCTGATGGCCTCCCAGCCTTTCCAGGCTCCCTTTTCATTCTATTTTACTGGCACTTCCTCCAATAAAATCCTGGCACTTTTAATCCCGCCTTGTCATCTGCTTCTTGGAGGACCTAGACTAACACATCTGCCAGTTGCCTCATCCTGCTTTCCTCTGGGAATTCAGATTAAATGGCCCGGCTGCTGCTTGTGGATTCCATGAGAACCAGTCCAGAACAATGAGTATCTGTGAAGCTGGGCTGGAGTATGAGGGCTGTAGGGCCAGTCAGCGAGGGAGGGTGGTTCCCCCAGGGCAGCAAGTGGAACAAGCCCACCTCCGAAAGAAGAGAAGCACAGGAACTGGTGAAAGACCTAGTCAGGTCAGTAGCAAGGAGGGAAGCAGAACAGGATCAGGAGGGATAAATGGACCTAGGAGGGCAGTTGAAAACGAAGAACATCAAGTTCTTGGGGAAGCTCACTTTTTAGGCGGTGCCTGATGTCCATGATCAGGACGGTTCTGGAAACTTAAATGGACCCCACAGGGGTTAATATAAAATATTTGGCACGTAGATTTTGATATGGGGTGGTGGTCAAGATCAGGGAAGCCGAAGGAGTTGGTGAGAGTTCTGAACAACGAGCCAGACTGGGGGTCAGCAGTGCATGACCTTCACCAAGCCTGACCTTTCTCCTTGACCAGACACTCTGACTGGAAGGAGGCAAGGGTCCAATAAGCCTCTGGAGAGGGAGATGACCTGGGGATCCTGGCAGACAAGTGGAAACTTGCCATGATGGAAAAATTGTAGTAGGACCAGCCGCTGCTGCGTCCGAGGGCCAGCGTGGCCAGTTACCAGCTGGGAGACTTCAGGCAAATTTCTTCATCTTGCTTCACTTCACTTACCCCATTTATAAAACAAGGATAATAATACCAGCCTTGAAGGTCATGGTAAAATGAGAGATAATGTAAATACAGTGTTTAATATAATATTTGGTGCATAATGGGTGCTCAAAATATGGGGCTTATTATTAATATCAGAAACCAGTAAGTTTGCATTAGCAGGGATATGTCAGACCAGGTAGCAAATGAATAGACCCAGAATTCTGATAATTAGAAGAATGAGTTATTCTGAGTCCCAAGTAGTTTTTCTATACTTTACATTAGAGCAGAACTCACTCGTAGAATAAGATCTATCCTATTACTCAGGAGTTTCTCATTTGCAAGGCTTTCCTTCCACCTTTCAAAGTCAACTAAAATGGCTGTCATCAAAAAGGAAATTTGTTGTGTCCAGCAACTGAGAAGTTCAAAGGGTGCACTTGGCCTCCGGGTGCTGGGCCAAGTGCAAATGATGCTCTGAGGCCTGTCTCTCTTTTCCTTAGCATTGCTTCACTTGCCTGAGGAGGCTAAGATGACTGAGGGCGACTCTGGGACTGTAGCATCTTTCCAGACCATGATCCCAGGGGAAAGAGGGCATATCTTTTCAGAAAATTCCAGCAAAAGACCTGGGGAGTAACCGATTGGCCTGGTCTAGTTCAAGGGTATATACCTAAGCCAGTCACTGTGGCCAGAAAGTGGAAGTATCTTTGATTGTCCAGTCCTGGTCAGCTGCTCATCTCTGGAGCCAGGGATAAGAACAGGTGAGGAAGGTTTCCAGAAATGGTTGTATAGACAAAATCATATGCCCAAGACATCTGCTCATAAGAGGGCTTTTTTTCCTTCTACCATTTTTCTTCATTACCAGAAATTCCCTAGAGGGCCATATGCCTCTTCAGAACTAGAGACAGTCTCACAATTAGCAGTTGGTTCTATTCCATCTTACAGATTGGGGAACCACTAGAGACACCTTTAGAAATTTAGACAGAAGAATAATTCAGACCCTATCCTTAGAGATGGACATTGGTGTGGTAGTTTAAGTCATACATTATTTCAGATAAAGGACTTAGAATGGGAATCTCCCTTCTAGTTGAAGGAATGAAAAATGCCTTCTCAAATGTTCTGAGACTTAAGTGTATAAAGTGACTGTCAACTCACATCAGTTCCTAACTTTTTAGGCTCTAAAACAGTCTAAACATATTGGAAGGTGGTTACGTATTTTTCTTTGCCTCCCTTCCTCTCTCCTTTTCCTTCCCATGTTCAATGATGTATGTCATGAATCACATGTATCCTCAGGAGCCAACTTCTCCTGGAGGGGATGAGATTCCTCCCAACAAGGGTGCTGGGACACATCTGTGCTGTGTCAGGCTATGACACATTGGCATGAAAAATCTTCCGGACCGTACAGATGCTGCTGGCTTCAACCGTCTACTGCCTTTGGCGTTAGTTCTTTCCTGAAAGCTGATTATGTAACACTTCATTTATTTATTTACAGCCAATAAATACTAACTTTTAAAAACTAGAAAAAATGTAAGTATAAAGAAGAAAATACAAGCCACTCATAATTTTATCCCGTCCCCAAGAACCTGCCACATTTAATATTTTAATGTATATCATCCCAGCTTTAATCTACATAATTCCCTTTGATTTGAGGGATTGGTTTCTAAAGAGCTCACTTAATTTAAAAATAGCAAATCTTGAAACTGATTCTTTCATAGGAATTAAATATAAAGCAGCTGGGATTGTGTTCTTGGTGCATGTGAATCTACAACCCTTACGCTGAAGGACACCTTTACCATGTACATCTTGTAACCAAGTAACCAGACTTTTTTTCTTCCAGTTTTTCATTATCCTCTGCTGGTTACATGATGACTTTGGTAAACCATTGTCTCATTTCATGCTTTTCTGACTCCAAAATTCACACTACAACATCTCATTTCAGGCCATATTGTGACCTTCTTTGTAACACCTAATTGCATCTAGTATTTAATTCCAAAGTTGATTATTGAGAAAAGTTTTCCCATTCAAGTATCACTTTCTAATGAAAGTTTGGTCAACATTATTTGAGGATATAAAATCAAAACAGTTATAAACAACAAGGTCCTATTGTAGAGCACAGGGAATTATATTCAATATTCTGGGATAAACCATAATGGAAAAGAATATAACAAAGAATGTATATATGTGTATAATTGAATCACTTTGCTGTACAGCAGAAATTAACACAACATTGTAAATCAACTCTACGTCAATAAAAAAATAAAATAAAAATTTTTAAAAAAGAGTGAATCTTTAACAGTGTGGTGGTCCAAGAAATCCCTCACCTGAGGGCCAGAGCAGACAGCCATGTGGACCCCAAGATGGTGAAGATTCCTGATTAGCAGCAAAGGGGGCCCTCCCCATAGCACAAACTTCAATGAACATTCCCTCAGACCTTTAGATTTCAAATTCTCTGAATCCTGACAGTTTTTTAAAAGCTCGCATGGATTTATAGTATTTTGATTTTATACTGAGATTCTAAACATTTCTATATCCCACCACTGTAATCCACAAAAGCTGTGACCTTCTCTTTGTATTTGTGTGTGTGTGTGTGTGTGTATAAACCTTCGCTCACAGAAATAGGGTTCACAGCTGACACTGTTTGGAAACTTGCTCTTTCAACTTAACAACAAATCATTGTTTACAATGTGTGTGTGACACACAGAAAATAATTCAGAATCAGCCAGAACAGAGACTATGATTTTCATCACATCTTTTAAAGTGTTCTCACCAAGTAGAGACAGATATCTAAAGGCACCCAATGCCTGTGATAGGTCATTTATCTAAAGCTCTGTAGTAGTGTTCCTAGTTCTTACTCTAGTCTGTGGACTCCAAAATTCTTAGCAAAACCCAGGTCTTCTTAAAGTCCCTCATTCCAGTGGAAATTAACCAAACGTCCCTCACTGCTGCTCTAGGTGCCGGGTTAGAGCAGCAAACATGATCTGGGCTCCCTCTGATCATGAGTCTTTTTTTTTTTTTTTTTTTTTTTTTTTGTGGTACACGGGCCTCTCACTGTCGTGGCCTCTCCCGTTGCAGAGCACAGGCTCCGGACGCGCAGGCTCAGCGGCCATGGCTCACGGGCCCAGCCGCTCCGCGGCATGCGGGATCCTCCCGGACCGGGGCACGAACCCGTGTCCCCTGCATCAGCAGGCGGATTCTCAACCACTGCGCCACCAGGGAATTCCCCCGATCATGAGTCTTGAGGGAAGACAAGTGATAAAGCAAAGGCAGGTGACAGACAGCTGCTCATCCTGAATGATAGGAAGGCATCCTGCTTAACTCAGTGCCGGAAGGCTGCCCCATGGAGGAGACCTTTCAGCTGAGACCTGAAGTATCGCTCTTGGGAGGGAGAAGCAAGGAGTTTTTGGAGAGGAAGAGAGCAGTGCTCCAGGATGACAGAATGGAGCGTTTGAGAATCTGGAAGGAAGAGGGAACATGGTAATTAGAGTTTCTGAAGGGCATCCAATTCCATAGGACCCAAAGCAGAATGATGGGGAATCTGAGGGAACATCTTGGAGACAGATTTCAGGTTGATGTAAAGGGACATTCAGAGAAGCCAGAGTTGACTGGTGACATCATGGCCTTTCTCAGTGTTTGTCCCAGGTGTGTGTAAGCAGGGTGGGGCTGCTGGAGGGGGAATCAAGCTTTGGGATGGGGTCAGAGAGATGACCCAGATACTCTCTGATCCTATAAAACATACTCTATCTAAAAACCACAGACACAACTAGAGCCTCTTCCCTTAGTTTTATGACTTGGTGTTTTTACTTTGGCCAAATACCAAAGAATATTATTTAACCCCTGTAGAACTATGCACAGAACTCAGCTTGCGCTCAGCACAGATCTCATTCAACTGCCATTCATCTGAAGATCTAAAGAAAATTTAAATTGCTCTTGGGCATTCACGTAGCAGAAAATAGAATTTTGAAAAGAGTTGAAAAACATCTTTAAAAAGATAAAGTCCATGACCAGCATTGAATTTAGAACTGGAAGGGACTTGGGCCAACAAGCTGACATCTTCACTCTACAGATAATAAATGGAAGCAAAGACAGACCCAGTGACCTGGGCCACATCTCCTGGACAGTGAGGTCCAGACACAGGGCTGGTGAAGCAGGCATCCTGACTCCCAGCCACTGTCATTCCATTTGATCTGGGCACTTCTGGGGGCAATTCCTAAGAAATAACACCCATGTATTTCACAGAAATTCAAATTAAGTTCAAGGAGTCCAATATCTAAAGAGCTGTCTGTGTCAGAGGCCTTTGTTCATGCTCTACCTCGGTCTGGGATGCTCTTTTTTAATCATCCACTTGGCTAGCTCAGCTGAAGTGGTACATCCACAGGAAGATCTCCAGTCTAAAAGTGATCCCTTATTATTACCTCCTATGGTGCCTATTTTTTCCTTCAAATGCTTAGCCAAGTTCATTGGTGCATGTACCAATGAACCAATGGTACATGCACCAATGCAGAATTTACAGTAAATTCTGTGAAGCCATGGACCAAGACTATTTCCCCATCTCCTCCACATTCAGGGATAGCATGGTGCCTGGCAATGATGGGAAGGCTCGGTGCTCTCCATCTGTCCCTCTGCACCCACCCCATCTTCTCCATCCTGTTCTGGAGGTGAGAAGCTGACTTTCATTACCTGCACCAATAGGTTTCCCTTGACCTCTGACTTCTGGTCAGGTTCTGCCAATGGGAGGGGCAGGCAGGAGAAGGGGGAGGTCCGTTTTCCTTCCTCTGAACCTTCTCAAGTAGGTCCAAGTGTGCTGGCGGATCTTTCCACCCAAAACACAGATTCAGTCTTTGGCTCTCTCTTGAAGATAACCACTTCCTACCACAGCCCCTCCTGGGTGCTGAAGGTGGTAATGGCTCCCCTCTGTGGCCAGTTCTGGTTAGTGCATCATACCGTTGTTTCATTTTAATCCTATCTAAGTCTTTGGACATATAAGTACTTTATTAAATTTTTCTCAAGGGTTCCATCTGAATGTGCTCTCCCTGACTTGCTGAAACTCTTAATGGTTGCAGTAGTTTTTTGATAAAATTTAATTACATATATTAAAATGGGGGAAAAAATCATACACATTCCATAGAGTTCCAGGGAGGAGAACCAAGACCATTGTGGGGAAACTTCAGTGAAATGTAGTGGCATGTTTAAAGAAAAAAACATGAGAGACATGTGAAGGCCGATCATCAAGGAGAGTGAGTGGGTCTTATAAGTGGGAATTCAATAGATGGTTGTGAAGTGAAATCGTTTTAATCATTTCCATGCCATGTAGATCACACATCAAGGGAATGGGGTTGACTGCATGATCTTGGGGTAAAAAGTCAGTCTTTGGGGCTGGGATACCCACAGTGATATGGGAACCGCCATATCACAGATTTCCTTTCCTCTGCTGAAAACAAAAAGCCCAGACTAAGTGATTTATACGAGCTCTTTCAACTCTAAAATCCCCTAATTCAGCATTTCCATGATGTGGGCTGGCTATGGCATGGCCTAGAATTCTTAGGAAGGATGGAAACAATCTCAGAAGGAGGGTCTTTTGTTTGAAGACATCTTAGCCGTTGTTAAAGCTGCTGTTTTGTCAGATCTCTTCATGAAGAGGTCTGCCTCTCCCCTTGAGCTTGGACCTTAGGTCAGACAAGCTTACCCAGGTACCACGTGGCCAGTGTCCACCCAAAGAGAATGTTGGATTCCTTGTAGGCAGAGACTGAATTCTCCAACATGGAAACTGGCACATTGAAAGTGCTCAATGAACATTCAGAAAATGGAGGAAATAAATGTTTGTGGCAGAATTTCCTGGCTCCTTTTGGCCACTGTCTTCAATCCCATTTTGATTCTGTATTTTCCTGTCTCTTAACCCCTTTTGACCTAATTTTCTGTTCCTGGCTCCATATTTTCTCCTTGGAACCAATGATGGCTTTGGCTGCTCCAGAACTGGTCTTTGATAATTGCCACCTGTGGAGTCTGTGTTCACACACTGCCTCATGTGCTTCAGGAAACTACAGCCCAAACATACCCTTTTAGATGCCACACAAAAAGCAAGTTATGTCCCAAATGGATCTCCATCGTTCAGCCTCATCTCATTTTTGACCTTTACTTCATCCCTAACTCACATTTCCTAAACTCCTATCAGAAAGTTTTATCATTCACTGAACAATTAAATTGCTTAGACCATTTAAATGTCTTCAGCAACAAAAAGCCATAATTAACCTGTCCTGAGAAACTGTCACACACTTTGATTGTCACAGTAGTTTCTCAATACATTTGGTAATAAAGAGACTCCTATGCATTCATCAACTCCTGTTTCCTTTTCCCTCTTGGGCACATAGCTAAACTGCATCTCCCAGACTCCTTTGCAGTTAGGTGGGGTCATGTGACTGAGTTCCAGCCAATGGAATGTGAGCACCAGAGATGTATGCCACTAACAAGCCTGATCCCTAAAATCTCCCACACTAACCTCAGTGCTCTCTCTCTTTCTCTTTTTTTTAAAAAAAATATTTATTTATTTATTTTGTTGTGTTGGGTCTTAGTTGCGGCTCGTGGGCTCCTTAGTTGCAGCATGCCAGCCCCTTAGTTGTGGCATGCGGACTCTTAGTTTCAGCATGCATGTGGGATCTAGTTCCCAGACCAGGGATCGAACCCGGACCTCCTGCATTGGGAGCATGGAGTCTTAACCACTGTGCCTCGAGGGAAGTTCCGTCTCTCTCTTCTTTTGTTTGCTCTTTGGAGTCAGGGTATCCAGTGACAGATTCTGAGGCCTCAGGGATGTTGGAGCCAGTAGATGAAGGAGTCTGAGTCCCTAGAAATGATAGAGCCACTGATGAAAGAGCCTGGGTCCTTGAATGCAACAAAGAGGCCTCTACCAGCTGACTTTCACTGGAATTAACAAGAAACAGCCTTGACTGTATCAAGCCACTGAGATGTGGGGCTGTTTGTTACCGCGTTTGCTCTATGACTAATTCAATACATTCACTTGCCCCAAACTTTGAGGCTTCAGATCAGCCTCCTTGAATCTCTAAACTGGCACTTCTCATGGGAGAAACTTGACCAGTTCTAAAACAGAATTCTACCAAGAAGTACATGTTTAGACAGAAATATTTCCCTTAAATATCTTTCCAATGATATGTGTATGTGTGTGTGTGTTTGTGTTCAAGGTTGAGAGAACTTCTTTCAGTAAAGTAAACAGATTGGCTTTGAGGTTTAATAATCTGGTATAAGTTGTTACAACTAAAATGACCAAATAGAAAAATATCATCTTAAGGGGAAAAGAGAAGCTATCTCCATTGTCTCTGGTGGTCAATGATTACTGTGGCAAAATTATTGTCTGTTCTCCCAGCCTGTGCTATTTTTGGCAGAAGCTCCAACTTATGACCTTTCTAAATTAAAGTTTTCCCTTGGAGAAGGATATTAAGAGAGGAATTTAACAATGAGGAAAGAACAGATAGGTTTCTGCCCTGTAGAGTGTGCCAGCTACATCATGTCTGAATCCTCAGATAGGGCATGCTCCCCCTAATTAGCCAACTACCTCATGCATTTCAGTAATTTGGTTTTCCAACAGCTGCTGCCCAGGGCATGTGAAATGAGGAAAATCTTCAAGTTGTTTCCTAGTTGTTTTGATCATTTCTCTAAGAGATATCATCAGAAATATAATAGGGGAAAAAACAAGGCAAGAAGAACTTCATTTTTTCCTGTGTTTTTTTTTTTGCTCCAATTGATATCTGCCTTTTCTTCTGCCATGTGCAATGTGCAATGAGCTGGCCAATGTTACTACAGCTGAGATAATCAACCAAAATATGGGAAACTCCAAAACCTTGTATCTGGGGAGAATGCCAAAGGCTACTTGGGATTGTTTACCATGAGGTTTCTTGTTACATCTAAATGATTTAGTACTCTATAAGACCAATATGGCGAAATTAAATTGTAAATTAGTCCATTGCAAAAAGCTGGGAGACACCCTTTTTATTTGCTTCCCATTTGAGCATTCATAATGGCATTGGAAAAGTGAGTATTATCAGCAGCAATACTTGATGTCAGTTCTTCATAGACCCAAGGTTCCTAAAGGATAATTTTTATTTCTCCAATGTCTTGAGATTGTCTGGGGACAGGGGTGGTTGGGATAGAGGCAGACTCGGATGGAGGTATAGATTTTGCCACTCTCATCTAGTGTGACTTTGGGAAGGTTACCTATGCTCTCTCAGCCTGTTTCCTCTTTCATAATCTAGTGATAGCAGAATGCACATTGAAGTTTACTGACAGGTTTATGTGGGTTAGCAAACGAGCAGTGTCTGGATCAGTGACTGGCACTTAGCAGACGTTCAATAAATACTGTCTTCCTCCCAGAGACTGGCAGTGGAGACCCTGATGATCTCTGTGTCATCCCCCTGAAAACTCTAGAAAAACAGCTTAGATATGCAGGGGAGGGAGTGGTCATCTGGTAGGAGAACACAGTGGTCAGAGACCCTAGAGAGGAGGCTATTTCAATCTCCTCCCTTCACAGAGGAGGAATTCAAGTCTTCAAGAGGGGAAGTGGTGTGTCTCATGCCGCCTACCTAGCAGGCAGTGGAGCAGGGACTCGGGTCTGCTCCTTTGTGCTTTTTGCACCTTTTATTGAGCATATACTAAATGCCAGATATTTAGAGCAGCCCCGTGAGAAGGGCTTTATCATGACTCCCATTTTACAGCTGAGGACACTGAGGCTCAGACAGGTAAAGTTACTTGCCCATATTCATTCACCTAGTGCTTGGTAAGGCATCCCTGGTCCATTGGACTCTGAAGACTTTTCTCAACACATTGTTTTCCGCCACCAGAAAGAGGCTCTATGAGTCACCAGTACATTCCATTTCCAGAGGTCAGAACTCCAGCCAGACATCCAGAGATGAACTAGAGGTATAGAATCGGTAAGCCAAGCCTTTTCTGCTCATTTATTTCACACCAGATGTAAAAGTTCAGTCAGCAAGAACATCTCCAGCCAGCATAGTCTTTTTAGACTATGTTTTCCTGATGAGTTGCAAAGGGGCTTCAAGCCCAGATTAGTTTGACAGAATAACAGAGCTAACCAGCTTTGTTCCCACAAACACCATTTCCAAGTCTCTATGAGGTAACTTCAGTTCACTGTCCAGTTGAGACTGGAATGGACAAGCTCTGGGGAGTCCTCCACACCCACGGCACAGCCGGCATCTGGATGCCCAGACGGAGGGGTGGCCAGTTAATGCCATATTTTAAAGAGTTTTCTGGGAGCAGTTGTGGCACCAGGGAAAGATCCTGGCAGACGACAGCAAATTAGAGGAGAAGAGACAGGGGAGGAATATTGTTTGCAGCCCGGGCAGCTTTTGCATTGACATTGTCTCTACTTTTCTGCCCAGTTTCAGACCTGTGACTTTCTAACAAAAGGATTCTGGCCCAAATCTGCAACCTAATATTGTGGAAAAGCTACGCACAAAAGGAGGGTCAGATGGTATCAGCCCACTGCACCATTCCCAGCACTTGTTTTCTGTCAGGAAGCAGAGCACAGTAATGAAACACATGGCGGCTTTGCCTCTTCATAGCAGAGGGGACTTGGACAAGGTTCCTACCTTTCTTGACCTCAGTGTCCACATCTATGATAGTGACAACAACTGTACTTACTTCAAAAGTTCTTAAGGGAATTAGATGAGCTATAAGCATGGACCCCTTAGGACAACCCCAAGTCCATGATAAGTGCCATGTGGATATGATGTACCCCTTCTCATTGGTAAGATGGGGATAAAGGTACGTAGGGTTTTTATGAGGAACAAATGGCTGGATGTTTCTGAAGGACCTAGCACAAGGCAGGTGCTGGCAGGTAAGTACTGGGTCTCAGGCAGAGTCTGATCAGAGATGCCTCTGAGAGTGCTGGTTTGGGGAACCTGGAAGCAGATGCCCAAGTCTTTTCTCAGCCAGTTACCAAATAAATATTATACAGATCAGGTGATTAATGAATGCAGCTTATTTTTCCAGGAGGTGGTATTTAAGGAAAATGAGAAAGTCAGGGAGGCAGCAAGGTAGGCAGAGGTCAGGAGTCCTGGCTTGGAACGATTCAACCATTCAAGATAGAAGTAACCTTGGGCAAATCTCTCCTCCACTTGGACTTCAATTATCTCTTCTGCAAAAGGAGAGTCTAGGTGATGTCCCAAGTTCCCTCAAAGGCTAATATCAAATAACATTCCTTTTGGGCATCGCTCCCATCCATGGCTGGTGGGAATGAAAAATGGAAACAGTTTAGCATTATCTAGTTCAGATGAAGAGGTTCAGACCCACCTCCATGGCAGCATGTGTTGGTAACTTTATATTTGTTCATTCCACAAATATTTTTTGAGTCCTTGTTATGTGTCAGTCACTGTTCTAGGAGCTGGGGAGACACTGATGAACAGAGCTAATAAAACTTCAGGTCTTAAGGAGCAGGGTAGATAAACAAAAAATTAAGATAGAATAAGCAAGTGAGAAGCTGAAGCAAGAGGGAGAGTTGTGATTTTAGACGGGGTTGCTGGGGAAGCCCCTCAGAAGGTGGTGTGGATGTGAGCAATGCCTGGCGCATAGGCAGTAGGTTCTGAGTACAGGCTAGATGAACACATGCTTGAATGAACAGAGCCTGAATCTTGAAAAGACTGATTTGGATGCATATGTGGATAGTCAGTATATTTTTGTCTGAAATGAATTAGCTCTGACAGTTTCCAGAGCAAGACTGAAATGATTACATTACCATTATTTTAAATCTGAGAAGCACATGGGGAATGAGAACCACATTTTCCTCCCAAACTAGGCCAAAAGGTGAGACCCAGAGCAGTTATTTGCACATTGCTGCCCCCTCGTGGTTGTATAAAATATAGCCAGAACTTCACCTTTGTTTACTTCTAGGGTAAAACAGGTCGATGGGCATGCACCACCATCACTAGAGTAGAGAATTTTGAATAGAAGACCATCAGTTGTGGAGTTTTGTCAGGGTAAGTTGATTTTAAGAGTTGCTATAACAGGTAAGAAGTGACAGCTGATTCATGACTGCATAGGTTTAGATGGGAACACAAAACCTTCATGGTGATGTAAGTACCTGAGGGGGTACAAATAACCAATTATCAAGCAGCTGACAACGTAGAAATGAACACTTAATAAACAAGAAACTCATGTTTTATACATACTTTTGGCAAGAAAGTTAACAATGGAAATGAAGATTGAAAATCAAAGCCCTTCAGCATCTCCTTCCAACTAATAAGAAAATAGGTGGATTTAAAAATATGAGAAAATCAAATGTCATTTCATAATCTTCTAGGCATATTTATCAGGAGAGAAATGGATTAATTCTTAATTTAAGGCACAAAATGAAATTAATAAAAAAACTATCAGTGTGGTGGCCATATCTTTCAAATACCAAAGTCTGAACAGAAAGACCTAAAGGGGCAAATGGCTAGAATATATGAAATAAGGACTCTTTTAGATAAGTCAGGAAAATGATAAGGCATCTTATTTTCATTGTGATAGAGCAGGTCATGTCCGCTCAAATACCACCCTTCACGAGTTTATAGGGATCGTAACGGATCAGAGTTCTTAGGAGCCTAAGATATTTCCCAGTTCCCAAATTCCGGGAGTGTTTCCTGGGAAGCCCATGTGTGGACTTCAGGGACTCTTTAAACTTTTGTTTGGGAGCCCTATTCCCAAAACATTTAGGGAAGTGTCAGGTCCAAATAGTTGGGAAACTCTAGGCCAGTTGTCTGAGGCAAGTTCTCCATGAAATGAGAGACTGGTGTCCGCTTATCACTGTGATTCTTCTAGCTGGAACACTGTTTCCTTTATACACACTTTCCTTATTTTACCTCTTATCAAGGTGACCAGTAATCAGGTTATTTCTGTTACTAACTGGACTTGTGGCAAGTTTTCTAGCCACTCTGAACCTCTGTTTTCTCATTTAACAAAGGAAGAAAGGATAATCTACTAGATAAGGTTCATCAGAACATGAATAAGGATAGGCATGAGAAAGAAAGTTCTAGCGATAGATTAATAAATACTTTTAAAAGCAAGCTTGTTAAACATTGATATCTATATAAACTTAGAAAGCATTCAAGATTCAAAAGTGATGTGAAGTCTTATCTGATGAATTATTCCTGACGTTAGGTTCCTGGTAAGCTACGAACAATCTATCAGATAATGAAAATTTCTTACTGAGGGGCTTTGTCCATTTTTTTTTCTAGGTGTTTTTCTGTCAGAGAGTACTTTGAAAGCCATTAGAAAGAAAATTCTGCTGTTTTTTTTTGTGTTTGAAGATAACACGGCTGACCCCATTTCTGTTCACATTTAGTTCTAATTAAAAATAATATTCTATTATAAAGGCCAATGTTTCTTGTATTGTATACTCAGGAAAACTGCCCTGGGTCTGCATCTTGGGGTCCTTGTTTGCAGAATGGACTGCTTTTCTTCTTTTCCTTTAAATCTTTAAAGTTCTTATTTTTATTACTACAACAGTAAAATGTGATTACTGTAAATAAAATTGAAACAGTACAGAAACATGTGGCTTATAAAGAAAACATTGTCCATAATCCCAACCTTCTCTCATAGGTTCGGCATATTATCGTGTTCATTTTATTTAATGAATAAACTGATGTGTGTGTGTGTGTGTGTGTGTGTGTGTGTGTGTGTGTGTGATTTAACAAAAATGGTATCATACTAACATGTTGTTCTGCAGTTGGATTTTTTTTTTTAACTTTACACATCTTGGATAAGTTCTACATCAATCTGCCTCTTCTCTGTCTCCTTGTCTCTCTGTAATTTTTGTGTATTCCACAGTGAGGTGTACCTGTTGTAAATGAGATTTCCCTTCCAGGTTGCCTGCTGCCTTTGATCAAGGGGAGATCAAGATCTCATTCATGCAAAGGTCTCAAAGCCTGGAGAAAAGGAAACAATAAGTGCCCTCATTTGAGACTGCAGAGCAGTGGGCAGTGATGGTAAGCTGAACCTGTGGAGGATGGAGGGTTTGGAGGCATTGTGGACAATGTTCTTAGCAGCTGAAAGATGAATGGCACTGTATTAATCTCATCTTACCCATATGAATCATAGACTTTATTTATTTTAAAAATTTACATATTAACCATTTATTTCTGATTTGTACATAGTTTCCTTCCAAGGAGGAGTTAAGGGAGAGGTATGTCAATTATTGGTATGAAATGTAGGTATATAAACTTTGAAGGTAGTTGGCAATTTATTCTCTTAATATTTAAAATATGCCTACCACTCAATACAATAAGATTATAGTAACATTTTAAATTGATTTACAAGATTATATTCGCTTCAAGTGTACAGCATAATGATTCAGTATTTTTATAGATTTTACTCCATTAAAAGTTATTACAAAACCATGACTATAATTTCCCATGCTGTACAATATATTATTGCTTATCTATTTTGTATATAATAGTTTATACCTCTGAGACCCCTGTCTTGCCCCTCCCCTTGTTCCTTCATCTCACTAGTAACCACTAGTTTGTTTTCCATATCTGTGAGTCTGTTTCGGTTTTGCTGTATATATTCACTTGCTTCATTTTTTTTAGATTCCACATATGAGTGATATCATAGAGTATTTGTCTTTCTCTGTCTGGCTCATTTCACTAAACATAATATTCCCTAGGTCCATGTACATTGCTGCAAATGGCAGAATTTCATTCTTTTTTATGGCTGAGTAATATTTCATTATATAGATATCTATATCTATATCTATATATCTATAGCTATAGATATTATATATTATATAATAGTACTATTATATAATATTTATATATCTATAGATCTCTCTCTATATATTATATATATATATATATATATCACATCTTCTTTATCCAATCATTTGTTGATGGACACTTGGGTTGCCTCCATATATTGATATTGGCTATTGTAAATAGTTCTGCTATGCACTTTGGGGTGCATGTATCTTTTCAAATTAGTGTTTTTGTTTTTTTCTGGATATATACCTAGGAGTGGAATTGTTGGGTCATATGGTAGTTCTATTTTCAGTTTTTTTGGAACCTCATAACTGTTTTCTGTAGTGGCTGCACCAATTTATATTCCCACCAACAGTGTATGAGGGTTCCCTTTTCTCCAAATCCTTGCCTACATTTGTTATTTGTAGACTTTTTGATCATGGCCATTCTAATAGGTGTGAGGCAATACCTCAGTGCTTGTTTGACTTGTATTTCTCTAATAATTAGTGATGTTGAGCAATTTTTCATGTGCCTGTTAGCCATCTGTATGTCTTCTTTGGAAAAGTATCTATTCAAGTCTTCTGCCCATTTTTTGATTTTTGGTATTGAGTGGTAAATAGCTGTTTATATATTTTGGATATTAACCCTTTGTTGATCATATCTGTATCTCTCCTTTGATTCTAAATGATAATCTTGCTGGATAGAGTATCCTAGGTTGTAGATTTTTCCCTTTCAACACTTTGAATATATCATGCCACTCCCTTCTGGTCTGCAAAGTTTCTGTAGAGAAATCAGCTGATAGCCTTGTAGGAATTCCCTTGTATATGACTCTGTTTTTCTCTTGCTGTCTTTAGAATTCTCTCTTTAACATTTGCAATTTTAATTATGATATGTCTTGGTGTGGGTCTGTTTGGGTTCATCTTGTTTGGGACCCCCTGTGCTTCCTGTGCTTGGATATCTGTTTCCTTCTTCAGGTCTGGGAAGTTTTCAGCCATAATTTTCTCAAATACATTTTCAATCCCCTTCTCTCTCTCTCTTCTCCCTCTGGGACCCTTATTATGCACATATTGGTACACTTAAAATTATCCAAAGCTCTCTTAAGCTGTTTTCATTATTTTAATTCGTTTTTATTTTTGCTGTTCTGATTGGGCGATCTCCATTATTCTATCTTCCAGATCACCTATGCATTCTTCTCTATCACTTAGTCTGCTATTCATTCCTCCTAGTTTGTTTTTTATTTCAGTTATTGAATTCATTAACTTCATTTCTGATTGGGTCTTTTTTAATATTTTCTAGTTCCTTGTAAAAATTTTCACTGTGCTTATCATTCTTTACCCTAATTCAGTTAACATTTTTATTACCAATGCCTTGAATTCTTTATCTAGTAAATTGTTTATCTGTTTCATTATCTATTTTTTCAGGGGTTTTCTCTTGCTCTTTCTATTGAGAGCAGTTTCTCTGCCTTTTCATTTTGCTTAACTTTCTCTGCCTTTATGAATTTAGGTGAAACAACAACCCATTGCGGTGTTGAAATGGTGTTGTTATGTGGGAGAGTCCCTATACTGACTACATGTGCTCAGTGCCTTTGATGAGAGGACTGGATTTGACATGGACATAGCAGTCACATCTTTCCTCAGGATGAGCTGACAGCTATCACCTTGGTAGCGGGTGGGGCTGGAGCTTTAGGGGCTGGAGCTCAAGCGAGTGAAGTGGTACTTCCCCTCTGCTCAATGCCCATCACCACCCTATTGGGGGTGGGGTCTGATCCCAAGTTGCTGGAGCAGAAGCTCTGCGGGTTGGGTCTGAGCTGGCTCTGCTCCCTTTAAGTGTGTGTTTTAACCCCTCTCCCAGGATCGGGACCCTTGCCCCAGAGTAGAGGAGTGCTGAAGAAAATGGGACCCATGCAGGGCCCATTCAAGGCTACGTCATGTCCGAAGAAGATTCCATGTATTTCCTTCTGGTCCAGCTCTTGTTTTGAATCCAAATGTCAGCTGAGCCAGGCTGTCTTTGGAGATCCAAATGAAATGACTCGAATCCCACACTGTACAGAGAATTCTTTTCCAATCTCTGAAGGGATTTTAGGGTGGGGTGGGATGGGCTACTTAAAAGCTTTTCCAATCGTTTCTAAATCTTCTACTGCTCCTATGCTAGCTTGGTTTATAAATTGCCACAATGTTGGCCACAGACAGGGTTCTGAACTGTCCTTGAGGCGCTGTCTGTGCAGCACCTGCAATTATTTCTCTCGCTCCGCTCAGGCACAGCATCACGTGGAAGTCCCCTTTCCTTCACAGCTGATCACTGGCCCCAGCCTTCACCCCATCTCCCTGATGGGGAGCCACACCACAAGGCAGGTAGTGCTGGCGTGGATTCCCGGGGCCTGAGTGGTGGTGGAGTGGCCACTGTCAGAATTCTGGGCTTCTTCTGATGAACTGGTTGAAAAAGCGCCAACAGTGGCCACAGCAACCCCGCCCAGGCCCTGCTCCAGAACTGGGTCTCCTCTGTGTCCCAGAGCTGAGTCTTCTCCCCAGACCTGGCTGTACCACATCCAGTGCAGCCCTGTGACATGGAGTGAGTGGAGCTGGAGTGTGCACCCAGGCAGCCACGGGAAACTCGGCAGCCTCTAGAGAAGACCTCTAACCACCCTTTCCACCCTGCCTGGGGGTAAGCCAGTGAGTGTGCCCCTCATGAGCGGAGTCCAGGCTTCCCACAGCCCTCCTGGTAGTCTCAGCCAGCGGTCCTCCAACCAGCTTAGGACGCTTGTCATCCTCGTCGTAGGAGACCAGGACTGGGGCATCCAGTCTGTGGCTCTCACCCCTCACTCCCCAAGGTGGGGCTCTGCACATATGTTCTCCCTTTTCCTCTGAGTCCCCTCCCAGGGGCACAGGTACTGACCTGATCATTTTTCTTTCCTTCTTACCCAATTACCTGTGGATCTTTCTTACAGCTTTGGTTGCAGGAAAGTCTTCCTGCCATTTTCCAGTTAATTTTCAGTGAGAATTGTTCCACATGTAGATGTATTTTTGATGTGTTCGTGAGGAGGAGGTGAACTCCATGCCTCTTACTCTACCATCTTGATAGATTCCCCCAGTAGAAGACCGAGAATCATAGACTTTAGTTGGCAACCCTATAAAGTAAGTGCTATTATTCCTAGTCTACATATTAAAACATCTAAGCCTTAGGAATGTTATGTGATTCCACCAAGTTTACACAGCTAGAAAATGAAGGAGACAGATTTCAAACTCAGGGCCGTCTGATTCTAAAGTTCATGTTCTTGTTTTAAAGTCATTTCCAATTTGTCAAAAGTATGCATACTCATATTTCTACCTTTATGTCTCTAAATAAACTACTTACATTGTCACTTGTTGATCTGTTTTAACCTTCACCCTCTCACTTCCAGTCACTGGATATAGGTATTTACCTCTCTTCCCAGCTCCTGACTCTGCTGTTATCATATTTCTCCTATCTCACCATTACGATTCTATCATAATTTGCTTAGAAACTAATATCAATATTCAATGGATATTTTACAATGACTGTGTAAGCTCTGTTGACAGTTAAGCCATGGAGTATATGCTAATGCTGTTGTAAATAATACCTTCTCTTGGATTTCATTTTCTGTTTGTTATTGGTAATTAGATATACAACTGATTCTTGTGATATTGACCATGCACCAAGCAATCTTGCTATATTAACTTATTAATTTCCACAGCTTATGTGTACTTCCTTTGGCTTCGCTACATATCTTTGAATACTGGTAGTTTTTCCCTTGCTTTCTAATAGTTACTACTTTTTTCCTTAAAGTAACTTTCTTGAGGAATAATTCATATACAATAAAATGAATGACTTTTAAGTGTACAGTTCAATGAATGTTGACAAATGTGTGTAACCAGAAGGTTATTACACCAGACAATATATAGAACCTTTCTTGTCCCCCTGGCTGGTCAGTAACATCCCACATCTTTAATCTCTGGAAACCATTGATCTTATTACATTTTTCTTTTCTAGAATTTTCTACTTTTATCGTCCTTTTCATTTATGATGTTGGTTTTTAACCTTCTCTCTTTTTGTCCTATCATTCCTGCTAGGGGTTTATCAGTTGTATTAGTATTTTCAAATAACAAACTTTGGACATTGTTGAGTCTCGCTGTTGCATGTTTCTTTTCTACTTCATTGATTTCTGATCTTTGTTATTCTCTTCTTTGGATTTAGTATACTTTTTTTTTTTTAAACTTCTTCAGGTTGATGCTAGATCACTGATTTTTAATTTGTTATCTTTTTCTAATAGACTACAAATTACCCTCTAAACACAACTTATCTACATTCTAGAAATTTTGATATATTGTATTTTTATTATTAATTTAAAGATATTTAAAATTTTTCATTGTGATTTCTCCTCTGACTTCAGAGTTAATTCAAAAGAATACTTCCTTATTTTCAAATATAAGATTATTTTCTAGTTATCTTTTTAAAATTAATTTCTAGCTTAATTCTGCTGTAGTTAGACTATATTCTGTGTGATTTCAATCTTTGAAATTTTTTGAGACTTGCTTTATTTTAATGTATTGGTAAATATCCCACATGTATACTTGACAGCTTGTGTATTATGCAGTTATTGCTTGCAGCATTCTGTGTGAGTAAATTAGGTTGATTGTGTTTATCATGTTGTCAAATTTTTTATATTTGTATTGTTTTCGTCTACTTGTTCTATTGATTACTGAGAAAGCTGTATTAATAGCCACCATTTGACTGTGGATTTGCATATTTTTCTGCTTGGATCTGTTTATTATTACTGCTTTAGATGTCTTGAGGCCATTTATTCCATGTTTGTTTATAGATATTGCATCTTCCTGCTAAATAAAACTTTTATCTCATAAAATGGCCCTCTTCCAATTTAGTAATATTTCTTGCCTTAAGGTCTACTGGGTAATACCAGGTATTTACTTTTAAAGTCCAATTTATTGAGGTATAATTTCATACAATAAACTCACATTCTATAAGTATAAAGTTTAATTAATTTAAAAAAGTTATATAGCTATGCCAGCACTACTGTGATCAAGATATAGAATATTTCTGTCACTCCATAATGTTCCATCTTGCCTAATTGGAGTCAATCCCATCTAAAAACTTGTCCCACCCTATTCCTTTTTCTCTTCTTTACTATTTTCTTCAAAAAATTATTCTAATCTTCCCTTCTATGAGCATGTTATTAAAATTTACTTACTGTATTGTAACTTACTGCACTATACATATTATAATTGTTATACAAAGCATACATATGAGTTTTACTAAAGAATGTAATAAATTACTGACATATACTTTTATTGGTAACAGATTTACAATTTTTATTTTTTGGACTTTTTATTTTATTTTTTAAAATTTATTTATTTACTGTTTTGTAATAACTTTATTTACTTTATTTAACATCTCTAATGGGGTAAACTTGCTTAACAATGGTGTGTTAGTTTCTGCTTTATAACAAAGTGAATCAGCTATACATATACATATGTTCCCATATCTCCTCCCTCTTGCGTCTCCCTCCCACACTCCCCATACCACCCCGCTAAGTGGTCACAAAGCACTGAGCTGATCTCCCTGTGCTATGTGGCTGCTTCCCATTACCTATCTATTTTACATTTGGTAGTGTATATATGTCCATGCCACTCTCTCACTTCATCCCAGCTTACCCTTCCCCC
>NC_041220.1:101990352-101991089 GCF_002837175.3 Physeter macrocephalus
TTTTTTTTTTTTTAACATCTTTATTGGAGTATAATTGCTTTACAATGGTGTGTTAGTTTCTGCTTTATAACAAAGTGATTCAGTTATACATATACATATGTTCCCATATCTCTTCCCTCTTAAGTCAGCCTCCCTCCCACCCCTCTAGGTGGTCACAAACCACCGAGCTGATCTCCCTGTGCTATGCGGCTGCTTCCCTCTAGCTATCTATTTTACGTTTGGTAGCTTATATATGTCCATGCCACTCTCTCACTTTGTCACAGGTTACCCCTCCCCCTCCCCATATCCTCAAGTCCATTCTCTAGTAGGTCTGCATGACTCTTTTTGAATTATGGTTTTCTGAGGGTATATGCCCAGTAGTGGGATTGCTGGGTCGTATGGTAGGTCTATTTTTAGTTTTTTTAAGGAACTTCCATGATGTTCTCCATAGTGGTTGTATCAATTTACATTCTCACCAACAGTGCAAGAGGGTTCCCTTTCCTCCACACCCTCTCCAGCCTTTATTGTTTGTACATTTTTTGATGATGGTCGTTCTGACTGGCGTGAGCTGATACCTCATTGTAGTGTTGATTTGAGTTTCTCTAATGATTAGTGATGTTAGGCACCCTTTCATGTGTTTGTTGGCAATCTGTATATCTTCTTTGGAGAAATGTCTATTTAGGTTTTCTGCCCATTTTTGGATTGGGTTGTTTGTTTTCTTGATATTGAGCTGCATGAGCTGCTTGTAAATTTTGGAG
>NC_041220.1:101991142-101993961 GCF_002837175.3 Physeter macrocephalus
CTTTGGTCTTGTTTATGGTATCGTTTGCTGTGCAAAAGCTTTTAAGTTTCGTTAGGTCCCATTTGTTTATTTTTGTTTTTATTTCCATTTCTCTAGGAGGTGGGTCAAAAAGTATCTTGCTGTGATTTATGTCATAGAGTGTTCTGCCTGTGTTTTCTTCTAGGAGTTTTAGAGTGTCTGGACTTACATTTAGGGTCTTTAATCTATTTTGAGTTTATTTTTGTATATGGTGTTAGGAAGTATTCTAATTTCATTTTTTTACATGTAGCTGTCCAGTTTTCCCAGCACCACTTATTGAAGAGGCTGTCTTTTCTCCATTGTATATTCTTTCCTTCTATATCAAAAATAAGGTGACCATATGTGCGTGGGTTTATCTCTGGGCTTTCTATCCTGTTCCATTGATCTATATTTCTGTTTTTGTACCAGCATACTGTCTTGATTACTGTAGCTTTGTAGTATAGTCTGAAGTCTGGGAGCCGGATTCCTCCAGCTCCATTTTTCTTTCTCAAGATTGCTTTGGCTAATTGGGGTCTTTTGTGTTCCATACAAACTGTGCAATTTTTTGTTCTAGTTCTGAGAAAAATGCCATTGATACTTTGATAGGGATTGCATTGAATCTGTAGATTGCTTTGGGTAGTATAGTCATTTTCATATGGTTCATTCTTCCAATCCAAGAAAACAGTATACCTGTCAATCTGTATCATCTTTAATTTCTTTCATTAGTGTCTTATAGTTTTCTGCATACAGGTCTTTTGTCTTCCTAGGTAGGTTTATTCCTAGGTATTTTATTCTTTTTGTTGCAATGATAAATGGAGTGTTTCCTTAATTTCTTTTTAGAGTGTTCATCATTAGTGTAGAGGAATGCAAGAGATTTCTGTGCATTAATTTTGTATCTTGCTACTTAACCGAGTTCATTGATTAGCTCTAGTAGTTTTCTGGTAGCATCTTTAGTATTCTCTATGTATAGTGTCATGTCATCTGCAAATAGTGACAGCTTTACTTCTTCTTTTCCAATTTGGATTCTTTTTATTTCTTTTTCTTCTCTGATTGCTGTGGCTAAAACTGACAAAACTATGTTGAATAATAGTGGTGACAGTGGACAACCTTGTCTTGCTCCTGATCTTAGAGGAAATGCTTTCAGTTTTTCACCATTGAGAATGATGTTGGCTGTGGTTTTGTCATATATGGCCTTTATTATGTTGAGGTAAGTTCCCTCTATGTCTACTTTCTCGAGGGTTTTTATCACAAATGGTGTTGAATTTTGCCAAAAGCTTTTCCTGCATCTATTGAGATGATCATATGGTTTTAATCCTTCAATTTGTTAATATGGTGTATCACATTGATTGATTTGCTTATATTGAAGAACGCTTGCATTCCTGGGATAAACCCCACTTGATCATGGTGTATGATCCTTTTAATGTGCTGTTGGATTCTGTTTGCTAGTATTTTGTTGAGGATTTTTGCATCTAAGTTCATCAGTGATATTGGCCTGTAGTTTTCTTTCTTTGTGACATCTTTGTCTGGTTTTGGTATCAGGGTGATGGTAGCCTTGTAGAATGTGTTTGGAAGCGTTCCTCTCTCTGCTATATTTTGGGAGAGTTTGAGAAGGATAGGTGTTAGCTCTTCTCTAAATGTTTGATAGTATTCACCTGTGAAGCCATGTGGTTCTGGGCTGTTGTTTGTTGGAAGATTTTAAATCAGAGTTTCAATTTCAGTGCTTGTGATTGGTCTGTTTATATTTTCTATTACTTCCTGGTTCAGTCTCAGAAGGTTGTGCTTTTCTAAGAATTTGTCCATTTCTTCCAGGTTGTCCATTTTATTGTCATATAGCTGTTTGTAGTAATCTCTCATGATCCTTTGTATTACTGTAATGTCAGTTGTTACTTCTCCTTTTTCATTTCAAATTCTATTGATTTGAGTCTTCTCCCTTTTTTTCTTGATGAGTCTGGCTAATGGTTTATCCATTTTGTTTATCTTCTCAAAGAACAAGCTTTTAGTTTTATTGATCCTTGCTATTGTTTCCTTGATTTCTTTTTCATTTATTTCTCATTGGATCTTTATGATTTCTTTCCTTCTGCTATCTTTGGGGTTGTTTTGTTCTTCTTTCTCTAATTGCTTTAGGTGTAAGGTTAGGTTGTTTTTTTTTTCTGAGATATTTCTTGTTTCTTGACGTAGTATTGTCTTGCTATAAACTTCCCTCTTAGTATTGCTTTTGCTGCATCCCATAAGTTTTGGGTCATCATATTTTCATTGTGATTTGTTTCTAGGTTTTTTTTTAATCTTCACTTTGATTTCTTCAGTAATCTCTTGGTTATTTAGTATTGTATTGTTTAGCCTCCATGTGTTTGTATTTTTTATAAATTTTTTCCTGTAATTGATAGCTAGTCTCATAGCGTTGTGGTGTGAAAAGATACTTGGTATGATTTCAATTATCCGAAATTTACCAAGGCTTGATTTGTGACCCAAGATACGATCTATCTTGGAGAATGTTCCATGAGCACTTGAGAAGAAAGTGTATTCTGTTGTTTTGGGGTGGAATGTCCTATAAATGTCAATTAAGTCCGTCTTGTTTAATGTCTAGAGAAGTTCCTTTAGCATTTGTTGTAAAGCTGGTTTGGTGGTACTGAATTCTCATAGCTTTTGCCTGTCTCTAAAGCTTTTGATTTCTCCATCGAATATGAATGAGATCCTTGCTGGGTAGAGTAATCTTGGTTGTAGGTTTTTCCCTTTCATCACTTTAAATATGTCCTGCCACTCCCTTCTGGCTTGCAGAGTTTCTGCTGAATTATCAGCTGTTAACCTTATGGGGATTCCCTTGT
>NC_041220.1:101999519-102001824 GCF_002837175.3 Physeter macrocephalus
ATGAGTCTGGCTAATGGTTTATCCATTTTGTTTATCTTCTCAAAGAACAAGCTTTTAGTTTTATTGATCCTTGCTATTGTTTCCTTGATTTCTTTTTCATTTATTTCTCATTGGATCTTTATGATTTCTTTCCTTCTGCTATCTTTGGGGTTGTTTTGTTCTTCTTTCTCTAATTGCTTTAGGTGTAAGGTTAGGTTGTTTTTTTTTTCTGAGATATTTCTTGTTTCTTGACGTAGTATTGTCTTGCTATAAACTTCCCTCTTAGTATTGCTTTTGCTGCATCCCATAAGTTTTGGGTCATCATATTTTCATTGTGATTTGTTTCTAGGTTTTTTTTTAATCTTCACTTTGATTTCTTCAGTAATCTCTTGGTTATTTAGTATTGTATTGTTTAGCCTCCATGTGTTTGTATTTTTTATAAATTTTTTCCTGTAATTGATAGCTAGTCTCATAGCGTTGTGGTGTGAAAAGATACTTGGTATGATTTCAATTATCCGAAATTTACCAAGGCTTGATTTGTGACCCAAGATACGATCTATCTTGGAGAATGTTCCATGAGCACTTGAGAAGAAAGTGTATTCTGTTGTTTTGGGGTGGAATGTCCTATAAATGTCAATTAAGTCCGTCTTGTTTAATGTCTAGAGAAGTTCCTTTAGCATTTGTTGTAAAGCTGGTTTGGTGGTACTGAATTCTCATAGCTTTTGCCTGTCTCTAAAGCTTTTGATTTCTCCATCGAATATGAATGAGATCCTTGCTGGGTAGAGTAATCTTGGTTGTAGGTTTTTCCCTTTCATCACTTTAAATATGTCCTGCCACTCCCTTCTGGCTTGCAGAGTTTCTGTTGAAAGATCAGCTGTTAACCTTATGGGGAGTCCCTTGTATGCTATTTGTTGTTTTTTCCTTGCTGCTTTTAATATTTTTCTTTGTATTTAATATTTGATAGTTTGATTAATATGTGTCTTCGATTGTGTCTCTTTGGATTTATCCTGTATGGGACTCTCTGTGCTTCCTGGACTTGATTGACTATTTCGCTTCCCATATTAGGGAACTATAATCTCTTCACGTGTTTTCTCAATCCCTTTCTTTTTCTCTTCTACTTCTGGGACCCCTAAAATTCGAAGGTTTTTGTGTTTAATGTTTTCCTCAATTCTTTTCATTCTTTTTCTTTAGTCTGCTCTGTGATAGTTATTTCCACTGTTTTATCTTCCAGGTCACTTATCCATTCTTCTACCTCAGTTATTCTGCTATTGTTTCCTTCTAGAGAATTTTTAATATCATTTATTTTGTTGTTCATCATTGTTTGTTTGGTCTTTAGTTCTTCTAGGTCCTTGTTAAATGTCTCTTGTATTTTCTCCATTCTATTTCCAAGATTTTGGATCATCTTTACTATCATTACTCTGAATTCTTTTTTACCTAGACTGCCTATTTCCTCTTCATTTGTTTGGTCTGGTGAGTTTTTACCTTGCTCCCTCAAATGCTGTGCGTTTCTGTGTCTTCTCATTTTGCTTAACTTACTGTGTTTGGGGACTCCTCATTGCAGGCTGCAGGTTGTTAGTTCCTGTTGTTTTTGGTGTCTGCCCCCAGTAGCTAAGGTTGATTCAGTGGGTTGTGTAGGCTTCCTGGTGGAGGGGACTGGTTACTGTGTTCAGGTGGATGAGGCTAGATCTTGTCTTTCTGGTGGGCAGGACAGCGTCTGGTGGTGTGTTTTGTGTTGTCTGTGACCTTATTATGATTTTAGACAGACTCTCTGTTAATGGGTGGTTTTGTTTTCCTGTTTTGCTAATTGTTTGGCATAGGTTTTCCAGCACTGTAGCTTGCTGGTTGTTGAGTGGAGCTGGGTCTTAGCATTGAGCAAGAACCTGTCAGCCACACGGCTCAGAAGAAAAGGGAGAAAAAGAAGAAAGAAAGAAAAAATAAATAAAAAGAAATAAAGTTATTAAAATAAAAATAATAAAAAACTTATTAAAAATGAAAAAATTTAAAAAGTAATTAAAAAAAGAAAAACGAAAGAAAGAAGAGAGCAACCAAACCAAAAAACAAATCCACCAATGATAACAAGCGCTAAGAACTACGCTAAGAAAAAAAAAGGACAAATGGAACCATAGGACAAATGGTAAAAGCAAAGCTACACAGACAAAATCACACAAAGAAGCATACACATATACACTCATAAAAAGAGAAAAAGGAAAAATAATTATATATCTATATATATACAAAAAGGAAGAGAACATCCAAATCAAGAAACAAATCTACAAATTATAATAAACTCTAAATACTAAACTAAGATAAACATAAAACCAGAAAC
>NC_041220.1:102008631-102043967 GCF_002837175.3 Physeter macrocephalus
TATTTCCACTGTTTTATCTTCCAGGTCACTTATCCATTCTTCTACCTCAGTTATTCTGCTATTGTTTCCTTCTAGAGAATTTTTAATATCATTTATTTTGTTGTTCATCATTGTTTGTTTGGTCTTTAGTTCTTCTAGGTCCTTGTTAAATGTCTCTTGTATTTTCTCCATTCTATTTCCAAGATTTTGGATCATCTTTACTATCATTACTCTGAATTCTTTTTTACCTAGACTGCCTATTTCCTCTTCATTTGTTTGGTCTGGTGAGTTTTTACCTTGCTCCCTCAAATGCTGTGCGTTTCTGTGTCTTCTCATTTTGCTTAACTTACTGTGTTTGGGGACTCCTCATTGCAGGCTGCAGGTTGTTAGTTCCTGTTGTTTTTGGTGTCTGCCCCCAGTAGCTAAGGTTGATTCAGTGGGTTGTGTAGGCTTCCTGGTGGAGGGGACTGGTTACTGTGTTCAGGTGGATGAGGCTAGATCTTGTCTTTCTGGTGGGCAGGACAGCGTCTGGTGGTGTGTTTTGTGTTGTCTGTGACCTTATTATGATTTTAGACAGACTCTCTGTTAATGGGTGGTTTTGTTTTCCTGTTTTGCTAATTGTTTGGCATAGGTTTTCCAGCACTGTAGCTTGCTGGTTGTTGAGTGGAGCTGGGTCTTAGCATTGAGGTGGAGAACTCTGGGAGAGCTTTTGCCGTTTGATACTATGTGGAGCTGGGAGGTCTCTGGTGGACTAATGTCCTGAACTCGGCTGTCTCACCTCAGAGGCACAGGATGACACCCGGCCATAGCACCAAGACCCTTTCAGCCACACAGCTCAGCAGAAAAGGGAGAAAAAAGAAGAAAGAAAGAAGAAAATAATTAAAATTTTAAAATATTATTAAAAATAAAAAAGTAAAAAGTCATAAAAGAAAGAAAGAAAGAAAGATAGAGAGAAGAGAGCAATCAAACCATAAACATATCCACCAATGATAACAAGCACTAAAAACTATACTAAAAAAAAATCAAAAAAACTTACAGAACCCTAGGACAAAAGGTTAAAGCAAAGCTATACAGACAAAATCACACAAAGGAGCATACACATATACACTCATAAAAAGAGAAAAAGGAAAAATAATTATATATCTATATATATACAAAAAGGAAGAGAACATCCAAATCAAGAAACAAATCTACAAATTATAATAAACTCTAAATACTAAACTAAGATAAACATAAAACCAGAAACGAATTAGATGCAGAAAGCAAACCTCAAGTATACAGTTGCTCCCAAAGTCCACTACCTCAATTTTGGGATGATTCGTTGTCTATTCAGGTATTCCAGAGATGCAGGGTACATCAAGTTGATTGTGGAGATTTAATCCTCTGCTCCTGAGGCTGCTGGGAGAGATTTCCCTTTCTCTTCTTTGTTCGCACAGCTCCTGGGGTTCAGCTTTGGATTTGGTCCTGCCTCTGCGTGTAGGTCACCTGAGGGCATCTGTTCTTCGCTCAGACAGTATGGGGTTAAAGTAGAAGCTGTTTAGGGGGCTCTAGCTTACTCAGGTGGGGGGAGGGAGGGGTAGGAATGCAGGGCGAGCCTGCGGTGGCAGAGGTCAGCGTGACATTGCAACAGCCTGAGGCGCGCCGTGCCTTCTCCTGGGGAAGTTGTCCTAGAATCACGGGACCCTGGCAGTGGCGGGCTACACAGGTTCCCGGGAGGGGAGGTGTGGATAGTGACCCATGCTCGCACACAGGTTTCTTGGTGGTTGCAGCAGCAGCATTAGCATTTCATGCCCTTCTCTGTTGTCAGCACTGAAAAGCATGGCTCCCGCCTATCTCTGGAGCTTGTTTAGGGGGTGCTCTGAATCCCCTCTCCTCGTGCACCCTGAAACAATTTTCTATTGCCTCCTCTTAGGCAGTTCCAGACATTTTCCTGGACTCTCTCCTGGCTAGCTGTGGCGCACTAAACCCCTCAGGCTGTGTTCACGGAGCCAACCCCAGTCCTCTCCCTGGGATCTGACCTCTGAAGCCAGAGCCTCAGCTCCCAGCCCCTGCCCGCCCCGGCGGGTGAGCAGACAAGACTCTCGGGCTGGTGAGTGCTGGTCGGCAGTGATCCTCTTTTTGGGAATCTCTCTGCTTTGCCCTCTGCACCCCTGTTGCTGTGCTCTCTGTGGCTGCAACGCTTCCCCTCCACCACCCCCTGTCTCCACCACTGAAGGGGCTTCCTAGTGTATGGAAACTTTTCCTCCTTCACCACTCCCTCCCAGAGGTGCAGGTCCCATCCCTATTCTTTTGCCTCTGTTTTTTCTTTTTTCTTTTGCCCTACCCAGGTACGTGGGGAGTTTCTTGTCTTTTGGGAAGTCTGAGGTCTTGTGCCAGTGTTTAGTAGGTGTTCTGTAGGAATTGTTCCACATGTAGATGTATTTCTGATGTATTTGTGGGGAGGAAGGTGATCTCCACGTCTTACTCTTCTGTCATCTTGAAGGCCTCCCTCTACAATATGTTTTTATGACTTATAAAATGCAATATAATTATTGCCTTTTTCATGTCCTAGTCCATAGAAGGATGATAGAACCCTTTAACTGCATTTATCTACTTTTGATATATCTGTTATTGTTATTGGCTATTTAACTTCTCTCTATAGATCAAACTCCATAAGAAATTTTACTTTTATTTATTCTTATTTATCCATTTATTCATTTAGATTTACACATGCTAATTATTTTTCCTTCCACATAACTTCTATTTGTGACCATTTTCCTTCTCTTTAGTATTCTTTTTTGTCTGTTGGTAACAAAATTCTCTCTTTTTTTGTCTGTAAGTGTTTTTCTTTTACCTTTGTTTTTGAAGAATATTTTCCCTGGGTACAAGAGTTTGAGTTGTCAGTAATTTTCTCTAGCACTTCAAAGACATCATTTTTTTTTTTTTGCTTCCATTGTTTCTGGTGAGAGTCAGCTGAAGATAATTTCATTTTAGATCCATTTTCTTTTTTTGATATTTTCTCTTTTTATTTGTTTTTAAAAAAATCAATTTTATAAAGATATTTTCATTGGGATATATAATGTCTTTTGAATCTGTGGCTAAGCATCTTTCAATAATTTTAAAATGCATATTTAGCCATCAAGTCTTCAACTATTGCTTCTGCCCCATTTGCCTTTCCACCAATGTTTTATTTTTATTTTTTAAATAAATTTATTTACTTTATTTATTTATTTCTGCTGCATTGGGTCTTCGTTGCTGCACGTGAGCTTTCTCTAGTTGTGGAGACTGCAGACTATTCTTTGTTGAGGTGCACAGACTTCTCCTTGCAGTGGCTTCTCCTGTTGAGAAGCACAGTTTCTAGGCACATGGGCTTCAGTAGTTGTGGCATGCGGGCTCAGTCTTTGTGACTCGAGGGCTTTAGAGCACAGGCTCAGTAGTTTTGGTGCACGGGATTAGTTGCTCTGTAGCATGTGGGATCTTCCTGGACCAGGGCTCGAACCCATGTCCCCTGCATTGGCAGGAGGATTCTTAACCACTCTCCCACCAGGGGAGTCCTCCACCAATGTTTTAAAATGGGTCTGACCTGCACTTAATACGACAACAAATGTTTATTTTGACTTAACTTGTTATCAAGTCTTTCCAAAGCATGACCCCAGCTCTTATGGGAAAAAAAATTGTGGGACCTCTATTTTCTTTTTTCTCTATGTTTTCTATTGTTGCTGTAACAAATTACCACAAAGTTAGTGGTTTGAAGCAACACAAATTTATTACCTTCCAGTTCTGGTTAGAAGTCCAACACATTGGGGTAAAATGTATCTCATTGGGGTAAAATCAAAGTAGGGCTGTGATACTTTCTGGAAGGTCTGGGGAGAATATGTTTCCTGGTTGTCAAATGTCTTTGGCTTATTATATGATCCCACCTCCTCCATCTTTAAGGCCAAAGATGTCAGGTCAATTCCTTCTTTTCTTTTCTTTTTTTTTTTTATGCTTCCAACAATCACTTTAATTACTTGTTTATGTAACAGATAATAGCCTTGAATCCTTTAAGGTTAGAAGACATGAGCATTCATTCATTCTCTCACTCATTCTACAAATATTTCTTGTGTGCCTACTGTTTGCCAGGCACTGTGGACACAGCAGTTCACAAAATGTACAAGGTTGTCTGTAGCCTACAGTGAACCATGGGATCCAATACTAAGGGACCATCAATGGAAGAAAATTCTGTTTAACAAGTATTCACAAAGAATTTTTATGCAAATGTGACTTTCTTATGGTTATAAGGAAAACAAAGCCAGCAGTCAACGTTTCAGCTGTTATTCTGATCAAGATATAGAAAACCTGGATTTAAACCACCTATGGTCCTCAGACCAGAAGTAAAGCAGAATTCATGCACAGTAGACAAGAGTTTATCTCAAATAGAGAGGGCTAGACTTGTTCCAAAATATGGGGATTTTAGACATCTCAATTCCAAAAAAGCATAGTGATCCAAATAGGCATTTTAGAAATAAGATGTATGTCTGCACAACTGTAATTCACAGCTTTAAAACACTTGCTGCCCCTTAAATATATAGTGGCTGTGATTTGACACAGCTCCAGCATTACCAGTGAGAGGCTCTGACGTGACATGCTAACGCAGAACAGAATCTCACTGCCTTATCGCTGTCACTCAGAGGCGTTTCCTTAAAATGCTGAGTAGCCATCTTCAGTCCTGAAAATAGGAGACTGCAGCATACTGCCCTGCCCTGGCTGCAGCAAATCGTCCTTCAATTACCAACGGTGTGCGTTTTAAAAGGAGAAATCTCTGAGCAACTTCTAGAAGAAATGTCTACTCTATACGTGAAACGTTCTTACTTCCTATGGCATTTGGTTTTTCGAACAGATGTACAAATGGGTTTATGAGCGCACATTCCCAGCTGAGGTCTTCAAACCAACCATACCTTTCTCAACCTAAAAGTCATGGAACACTTCTCTTTCCATAAGATGTTTTTCTTTAGAGAGGTAAAGTTTAATCAGTTATGCATTTATCAAGTCTAAAGTGTACTATTCACAAATGAGACTGAATCTTTACAGCTCCCAGAAAAGAAAGGAGAAGAAAGAGTTTGTGTCTCAATCTCCATGAATCCCGACCTATCCCTCCAACCAAACAGGGAGAAAGAGATCAGGAAGACGGCACTTAGCACCTTCTAGGGGAAATGTGAGCAATCAGGTAGTCTGACTACTTCATTCTACAAATGACTAAACTAAGGTTAGAAAGATTGAGTTGTCTGAGCCCATGATACAGACTAGTGGCAGAAGCTGAATCAGGAATCTATTCCCGATTTATCACTTGTTACCAAAGAGCTGGGTTACCCAAGCTCTTTGGTAACAGTTCTTTCAGTACCTTGAAAATGATCTGTGTCTTCATTTAATTCTTTTTTTTAAAAACATCTTTATTGAAGTATAATTACTTTACAATGGTATGTTAGTTGCTGCTTTACAACAAAGTGAATCAGTTATACATATACATATGTTCCCATTGATATCCAATTCTTGACTGTCAATGAATTCCATCGACAGATGAATGGATGAAGAAGATGTGGTACATATATACAATGGAATATTACTCAGCCATAAAAAGAAACGAAATTGAGTTATTTGTAGTGAGGTGGATGGACCCAGAGTCTGTCACACAGAGTGAAGTAAGCCAAAAAGAGAAAAACAATACCCTATGCTAACACATATATGTGGAATCTAACAAAAAAATGGTTCTGAAGAACCTAGGGGAAGGACAGGAATAAAGATGCAGACATAGAGAATGAACTTGAGGACGTGGGAGGGGGAAGGATAAGCTGGGATGAAGTGAGAGAGTGGCATTGACATATATACACTACCAATTCCTTCTTATGTTGCTATCTCTCTGGGGCTAATTTCTGACAGCCTCTTCCACTTTTGAGGACCCCCGTGATTACATTCGGTCCACTGGATAATCCAGGATAGTCTCCCTATATTAAAGGCCGTTGATTAGCACCTTAATTCCATCTGCAAGCTTAATTCTCCTTTGTCATTTAATCTAGCATTTTCATAGGTTGTGGGGATTAGGGTGTGCACATCTTTGGGAAGCTATTATTCTGCCTACTACAGAGCTCACCCTTGTTTTACCTGGATTTACATTCTATTAGGAAAATTATATAATTTCCAGTGTAAATCAGGTTTGGGAGTTGTTATGGAAAGAATGTTTGTGTGCAAACCACCCCCCTTTCCCAACCATCAAATTTATGTGTTGAAGCCCTAACCCCCAATGTGTCTTTATTTGGGGAGAGAGCATCTAAGAAAGTAATTAAGGTTAAATGAGCTCATAAGGGGGGGGGTCTTGATCCTATAGTATTTGTGTTCTTATAAGAAGAGACATCAGAGATCTCTCTCTCTCTCTCTCTCTCTCCTTCCTACCCCCTCCCTCTCCCTCTCCACATGCCCACAAAGAAGAGGTCATGTGATCACACAGCAAGATGGTGCCACCTACAAGCTATGAGTAGAGACCTCACCAGAAGCTGAATTGTCTTGATCTTAGAACTTCTAACCTCCAAAATGAGAGAAAATAAATTTCTGTTGTTTAAGCCACTCGGTCTATGGTATTTTGTATGAAGCCAGAGCTAAGACAGGAACAAACACCTTGGACCCTTGGTCAGTGTAACTCTGAATGACGGGTGGTTTTGACCCAGAAAGGATTAATCCTTACCATGGCCTGCCTTCTGTTTTTGTTATCTGGGTACAGTCCATTTCCGCTATTAAACTATATATCCCTGAGACATAGCAGGAACTTATGTCTGATAGATTTTTCAGCCAACCTGTAGCACTTATCACGATGCCTGGTACATAGTTTGCATTCAGTAAATATTAACTTATTTTTAAGTTGAACCATTGCTTTTGGGAGTTGAACTGTTGCAGAGTTAATGGTTTAACCAGAATGTTTTACTTTTAGTCACTTTACTCCCCCAAACTAAATATGTTTATAATAACATACTGCTCACAGAGCTTCTTGCCAAGTGGCGGCACTTCATCTTTTAAGAGGAAAAAACCCTAACTCACCATTTAAAAACTTGTTTTGGAATTTTTAAGAGGTGTTCCAGTGCTCTGTGGTCAGATTTTACTCATGTCTCTGACTGTAGTGTTGCACTATAGCCCCAGAGTTGTCACTGATGCATTGTTGAAAATATTATCAGTGGTAAGGGACCTACTACTGAGAATTTTATTAACAAAAATGAGGGCCCCTAGGACGATCTCTTGGTAAGAAGTTTACTGATTACAAGCCTCCTCTGTCTAGACATTTAAATAGTCTGGCCATTTAGATTCATTAGATTTGTGACTTAAATCACTGAAATACTTTCCTGTTACAACAATGGAAGAGTTTCTGGATTTTGCTTCTCCTATGACTTCTTGCTGGAGCTGATGGGCACTGTCATGCAATGTGTTTGCAATTACTACATGGTTGGGGCTTTCTTCGTATGTGTGTGTTTGAGCACTGAGTGGTGACACACCATTTCCTCAGTCTTGGAAGAGCCTCACATTTTTTCTTCTTCAGTGCTGAGAATTCCAGAATAATCGACCAAGAATTAGATGGAAGCTTAGGGGTTATCTCATCCATCCTCCCACCCACCCACAGTGTGTTTCAAAGATTCTTAAAATGCAAATCATATAACAAATTAACCAAGGATGTTCATATATACATGCACACACACACACATTTCTGAAAAAAGTTTTCAGGAAACAATACTTACCCTTACTGTACACAATATATACCGATCAATCTTATTCTAATTTCTTCTATTGTATTCTGATCATATATATATGTGTATATATATATATATTATATATATATACATAATATAAAATGTATAAGATATAATATACATTGATGCTGGTTGGGTACCCACTAAATTACTTTCATATCTCACTAACATGTTGCAATCTGCAGTTTAAAAACACAGGACTACAGAATTACTGACAGATGTTTGGTCAACCCATCTTCATTTGAACAGTTCTATCATTGAGGGGTTTAATACTTTATGAGCAAAATTCACAGGTGTAATACTCATTGAACAATGGGTCTTTAATAGTGTCTACTTAGGTCACCTCCTGCTCTAGGCAGTCTGTGCTTTCAAGAAATGTCCCCTCCAATCAGGTTTGAACCTGGGCATGGCCTGAATCTCATGATGTGTGGCCAATAAGACTGGCAGGATTCTGCAATACATTTAGGGCTCTTCCTTGTTCTATGTAACTTCAGGATCCTAAGGTGCTACTACTCTCAGTTGAAACTCCATTTTTCTAATGCAAAGATCCCTTCAACTATGTGGCCAATCTGATTAAATAAATGTTAGAGATGTTGATGACATGCTCAAGTGTCTACTTATAACTTTATTAATTTAGTTACTATATATATTTATTTATAAATCACTTTAACATACGTACAGTATTGTATCGTATGAACAATAGTACATAAAAAGATACATTAGTTAAACATTTTTTCTCCTATCACATTTTGTGAAACAGCTTTATTCAGTTCTCCACTTGCCTCCTTAATGTAGCTTTTTGGTCATCTCTAGACCCACTTTGTGTGTTCTCTACGGAGGACATCCAGAGCACACCAACTCCATTGCCACCTAAGTTATTTGGGATTCAAAGCTTTTTTGATCCATGATGCTGTTACTGTAAACTTTATTCCAAGCAATTAATATCCATTTGCATTGTTTTTCCTTCATTCTTCATGTGTAATATTTACAGGGTAACAACTTACTAAGTTGTTTTTATAACAACTGTATGGAGACATAATCACAAACCATACAATTAATCCATTTAAAGTGCACAATTCAATGGTCTGAGTATATTAGAAGGGCTGTGAAACCATGAGCTCAATACATTTTATCATTTTCCTCACCCCAAAAAGATACTCCGTACCCATTAGCAGTCATTTCACAATTCTTCCCACCCGGCCCTGGCCCAGGCAAGCAGCAATCTACATTCTATCTTCATGGACTTGTCTATTCTGGATACTTCATATAAATGTCATTATACAATATGTTTCTTTGTGACTGGCTTCTTTCACTTAGATTATGTTTTCAAAGTTCATCCATGTTACAGCATGTATCAGTATTCCATTTCTTTTCATTTAAATTTGTTTTAAAGTCACCTTTACATGGTTTGTTTAAAGGGATAACCTGTGCTTCAATCTGGAAAATCATACCCCCTCCCCAGAAATAATGCCTAAGTCTCTGTCAAATTCTTTTTCTGTCTTTTAAAAATTTAATGCTCTCAGGTGACCTCCATCACTTTGAAAATCAGTGCTAATTGAGTCCATTTCAGGCTAATGTATCTTGAAAAATAGTTCTGCTTTGTTCCAAATAAAGTCATGAGAAGAACTCCTGTAATACGAGAGACCTTGTAAGCCCTTGAAAATAGGGCTTCTTTTGTTCTGAGGAAAATCCCCGTATCTTTAGATATGTGTCATATATAGTGGAAATCAAAGGGGTTGTACGATCTTGAAGTCAACTCGGTGACGGAAAGTGATATTTCTTCACTGCTAAACAAAAGCCAGGTACTGTGCTTGGCACTCTTTCTATGTTGTCTGACTTAATCTTCACGACATCCTATGAAGCAGAAAATACTTTCTTCATTTGATAAGTAAGGAAACTGAGTGTTAGGTTTGAAAAGTGGGTCGGGTGCCTTTGGTGCCTCTTGCCTGACCTTTTCCTGCACATTAACTCTGACCTTCTTCCCACCTGTCTTGCTTCACACAGTGTGCACTCCATCCACCATGAAGTCCAGTCCAGAGTTTCATGTCTCCCTGGGTCCTCATTGACTGAGCAATTAGTCTGGGTTTACACTTGTGCTATGAAAAGATGTTTTACCTCCCAGGTATGTTAATTTTTCTTCTAATGGGAGAGTTACCCTGTAGCCGGGTCAGTTTTGTGCCTAATGCCAACACTAGGACATTTTTAGTTCATCATTATTTTTAGTTAACTGTTTTTTTCATTGAAATAGAATAAACCTTATTTTATTTTTTGGTAATTATCTTGATTATTTTTATTATTTTTATTTTATAGTTTCTAACTTTATTGTGATATGATTGACAAATAAAAGTTATATACATTTAAGTTATAAACGTGATTTTTCTAGGTGTGCAATGTGATCATTTGACATACATATATATTGTGAAATGATTACCACAATCAAGCTAATAAACATACCCTCACCTCAAAAAAAAGAGTTCCATGTCTCCAGTGCCTTATGATGTTCAAGAGCCCTGTGGGAGAGACAGTAGGGCTTGCTGAGTATCCCTTGTGCTCTGCTACATTTCCCAACCTTTCTTAGAATTAGAACAGATTGATATTACTTGTTTTGTCCAAATTGTTGTGAATGAAAGTGTCATTTCCAGTTGGAAGCAGTAAAAGATGTTACAAACTCCTAAATACTCCTTTATTGCTGACAGGACCCTGAAGTCACATGCTAAGATGGTATAATCATAACATGATGGTGATTCCAAAAGATTGGGCTCTTGAGAGTTTCTGGAGAACAGAGTCTCCCCCACCAAGCTGCACTGGACATGTGGCATGCAAGAAATAAACTAGTGTGTGTAGTGTGTGTGTGTGTGTGTGTGTGTGTGTGTGTGTTTGTGTAAAGCCATGAATTTCATGGTTAATTTGTTACTAAAGCATGGCCTACCCTACCTTGACTCATACATGTATTAGACTTCATTTCCTTTGAGTTTAACCAACTTTTATTGAGAACTTACTTTGTGGGCTAATCATATTAAAGACATATTAAAGATTTCATAAGTGTTGTAGTCTTTGAATGAGTACCCAAAGGCCTCCATTTCCCCCAGCTGAACTCTGAATCAATTTAGAAATAATTATAAAAGAGTCATTAGACAGGGGCCAATATAACACTTTGAAAAACTAAACTGATAAAGTGGATATTGAAAATCAGAAATTGGGATCCATAGAACACGCCTCTTCACCTCCAGAACTGGAAAGACTGATCTGTCTAGTCACAGGAGCATTTTTAGCATAGAGAAACAAATGCTAACTGCAGACAGCTCACTCTTATGAGAAAGAAAAGAAGACAGAGCTGAAGTACACATGGCCAATTTTGCCTTCTAACCTCTCCAGTCAGAATAATCAATTCATTTTTCCTGGAGAGGAAAGGATAGAAGTACTATACTAATAGTTTCCTCCACATGGAAAGAAGCACCAAGAATGAGGAAGAAACATTCTCCCTAACAGTAGCTTTCCTCTCAACACTGGGTACAATGTGTGGTACAGAGTAAGCTGTCTGTAAATGTTAAATGTTGCTGACACAGCTGCTGTTGTTTGCAAGACATTATGCCAGGTTCTGGGACTCTGTGACCAAAGGATGCAGACCCTAATCTTGGGATGCTTACAACCTGGTGAGGGAAAGAGCTACGATATGGACTAAAGGCTTGTGTCCCTTTCTCCCAACGCCAAATTCATGTGTTGAAGCCTTAATTCCCAATGTGATGGTATTTAGAGATGGGGCCTTTGGGATATAATTAAGTTGTGAGGGTGGAGCTCTCATGATGGGGTTAATGCCCTTATAAGAAGAGATATGAAAGAACTTGCTTCTTTTCTCTTTCAGTCATGTAAAGACACAACAAGATCATGACTGCAAACCAGCAAGAGGGTTCTCACCAGACACTGTACCTGCCAGCACCTTGATCTCAGACTTCCCAGCCTCCAGAACGGTGAGAAATAAATGTTTAAGGCATCCAGTCTGTGGTACTTTGTTATAGCAGCCTGAACTGACTTAGATACATAAAGAGAAATCACAATACAAGTAAATGATAAGGACATGGCAAGTGACCAAGGTACCAGGGGAGCAGCTAGGAGGGACCTTTGAGTCTGACTAGATGACTAAATAATGCCTGAGTTGTCTTTATGAATTAGTAGGAGATTGGTAAAGAAGGAAAGAAACTGTATCCCATAAAAAGGGAAACATAAGAAGAATGAGCAGGAGGTTTAAAATAGCTCAATTTATGGGGAACCTGCATTGGTCACAGGGCATAGGGTGAGTATTAGGGTTAGAAATGTCAGAATATGTTGAAAGATGAGGCTTGGGGAGTAAGGAGAGGCCAGATCTTGAAGACCTTTGATATATTTTAAATAAGGGTGTGACATGGTTAAATTTCTCCTTTGTCATACTAAGAGCAAAATATATCCAAGAAGAGATGGAATTTGATAGAAGTTAATGTAGATATATCAGGAAGAGAAGTTAAATCTTGAGATAGAATTTGGAATTCAAAGTTGTGTAGATTGGATTTAAAGCCATTGGAATTGGTGAGATCATTGAGGGAGAGTATAGATTGAGAAGGGAAGGGGGCTTTGGAAATGCCCTGGAGCATTTCAAGCCATTGGGAAGAAATCATCAAAGAAAACTGAAAAGGCACAACTAGTTAGATGGTAGGAAGAGAGAACGTGAGGACATGGACCCAAGAAGAAGCTGGTGTTATATGACAAGCGAGGGTCAACTCCACTGGATGCTGCTTTGAAGTAAAGTACAACAATGAGAGAAGTGACCAGTGAACTTAGCAATATAGACATCAATGCTGGCTTTGACAAATGCAGTCTCAGTGATGGTGGGAAGGAAGTCTCATTGGAATGCATTGAAAAGAAATGATGGCAAGAAGACTCAGCAACTGAAGATATCTCTTTCAGGGAGTTTTTCTGTGAAGAGGAGCAGATAAATGGGCAGTGGTTGGAAGAAGATATGCAGTCCAGAAAGATTATTTTATCTTTATAAATGGTAATAATTTGGGAGACTTGTGTGCTGACAGGGATGCTCCCTAGTAGCCCTACATAGATATTTTTTGAGCAATTGAATTAAAATGGAGTTTTAAAAATTAAATGAGGAGGGCACACATATGTACACATGAACACAGCAGGACTGTTCAGGGTAAAATTACAGAGGAAAAAAATCCATTTTTTTCCCCATCTCAAACTCCACCCCCACTGCAAAACATGACTGTGGATCTCTAAGGCTCTGATACTGAGTAGGGACATACACTGGGGGAAAAATATGACGTACCTAAAGATGGTGGAGAAGAACAGTAATAATGAAGAAGAAGATGATGATGATGGTGGTGATGATGATGACAATACTAACAGATGTTTATTGAGCATGTACTGAATGCCAAGTCATAGTGTCAGAACTTAAGGTGCCTAATTTCACCTGTTCCTCAAAACAAGGCTCATGAGGTAGGTTCCACTATCACTCCTGTTTACAGGTGAGATTATCTAGGTTTAGCTATGGGAAACAACCTGCTCCAGACTACATAGCTAACAATAATGGAGCTAGGGTTCAATCCCCAGTTTATCTAATTCCAGATCTTCTCATTCCTACTTCATGGGGGAGATATGGTATTAGAAGGAACTAACCAAAGAGGATCTCCCTAAAAGTAGTCATTTTTCACAAGAAGCTGAAAAGGAGATCTCACTATGTGAGCAAGCAGATACTTGAGAAGCAGCTTTGGTAAATTAACTTCTATCTTCCCAGGCCAGCAACCTCTTTTTTTTTTTTTTTTTTTTTTTTTTTTTTTTTAGTAAAATAACATATACCACTCGGCATTACTCTTCTTGACAGTAGGAGATTACATACTGGACTTGAGTTTTTGTCGAGGATAATTTATTGCAATTTTGAAGAAGTTTCTTAAGAGAAATGGCTGTTTTGCATTTATTACACGAGACCTAAAAATATGTCAGGTTTGATCTTCTACGAAATCAGCTTGTATAAACTTCATGGTTTTCTTCCGCCCTTCCTGACTCCCAGCTTGTTCCCGCCTTTGCACGCAATGGCTGTGGCCAAAGCTCCCCCCAGACAGCCCAGCTTCAGGCGGCCTTGACCCACATTTTGTAGAGCTTCTTTTTGTCTGCAAAGTTGAATCTCTACTGTCCTGAAAGCACAACTTGGAACTCTCCTTTTCTACAAATCCTTGTTAAGAGCCTGTCCAGGGATCCCTATATAGCTTTGATGCTACAGCAACCGATCAGTCAGTCACCCTGGGGAAATGAAAGCCAAGATGCACAGATCATAATAATGCAACAGTAAAAATGATAAGAAGTCCTGTTTGTTGAGTAATTATTGCTTATTATGAGCTGGCAAATGGGCTAAGTGTTTGCATATGTTGCCTGTGATTTCAAAACAATACCTCATTTACTTAATACCCAAATGATGACAGTTTAAGTCCTATGACTTGATTTCTGGGAAGTAGCCCTTCTCAAAGTGTCCCTGGCTGTTTCCAAGAGGTCCAGGTTGACTTACATATGCTCAGGGACATGACCTTGATTTTTTCCACCACATATTTCCTGTGGTGTCTCCATGCCGATTTCTTTGCTTCTAGTGTCTGGTGGGATGGCCTCTCTCTGAGAAGAGTGGTTGCTGGTAGTTATTACTCTTTCTCCCATTTTGGCCTCAGAGGAGGTTGGCATTGTTCTTCCTTTTGTTATACCCTCTGAATCACAGGGCAGGGCCATGTATAATACCTGACAAACAACTGGGATCAGGCAGTGGAACAGGATTGGACTGAAGTTTCAGGGATAGTGAAAGGGCTGTGCAAGGCTGGTTATATCCTGTAATTCCTCCCAACTGGCTTCTTCTCATTCGAGGGTCTCTTCTTAGAACATTTCCTTGACTGGTGGCCCGTCCTCCACATACCTCACCCTCTAGTAAACTTCCTACCACTACAAACACTCCAGGAATCTTCACACTTCAGTTTCTGAGCCAAACTCATCCTCACCTCATCTGAGACTTGTGCCTGGTCCTTGTTGCTCTTCTTAACATCAGTATCTTCTCAGGATTACTGACAGCGAGGACCTCAGTTCCCTAAAAGGAAAACTACTCTCCATAGATGTAGAGTCTTGCCTCATGGCTCTAAAGAGATGATCCCACAAGAGTCTAACATCAGCACGTCACTGAAAGATGTAGTTCTTCAGCGGAAAATAACAACACAGTGTTGGGATGGCACAGCTCCTGTCCTCTGCCTTCATGCTTCTATGTGGAGAAAGCTCCATTATGGTGACACTACTGCCTCTTGCCCCATTCCCTGTCCAGGGACAGAGGTGTGACCTATCCGATTAGCGTGCCTGGAGAAGTTCAGTCTGTCTGCCTCTGTGACTGCTTGTTTGCAGAAGTGAACATTCAGGAACAAGACTTCACAGGGAGAAACCTGGGGTGGGTCAGCTCAGCCATTGTTTCTGAGGTGGTAAGTTTGCCTAACTCAGGGGTGAAATAGTAACAATAAAGATCCTATTTTTATTTCTATTCACTATATTCCTAGGATTTTCTACCAATTGGCTTCCAAACTCAAAAGTGGAAAAGGGTATGTTACATACAGCTCTCTAAACCTAAACCTAAACCCACGTGTTGGAGGACAGTAGCCCAAGGTTGGTGGATTCCACCTCAGTTCAATTCCTGTTCAGTCTCATGGGGTCCAGTTGCATCCCTGGTCATGTACCATTACGTCAGTCAATATCCGCAGGTGTGGAGAAGTGCTCAGTGTAGTCCTGGGCTCAGAAAATACGGTGCTCAACTTGAGGATGCCCTCGATGATGCTTCTGTGGTATATAAGCAAAATACATTGTCTCCATTCCACAGCATGGACCAAGGCTGTGTCTGGGTGACTTTCTTCTCGCACACATTTTGAGTCCTCTGCTTAGAACCCCTCAATGGATCATCACCTTCTACACTGGGGATCATCAAGGTCTGGGATGTGTGGTCTCTGTAGCAACTGCTTAACTGCCACTGTTGTGCACCAACAGCCATGGATGATGCATAAGTGAGTAGATGTGGCTATGTTCCAGTAAAACTTTATTGACAAACCAAGCAGTGGGTCAGATTTGGCTCCTGGCTATTGTTTGCCAACCCCTGTTCTATGTTACTGGCTCCAAGCTCCTCAGCTTAGCATTCAAGACCCCTCATTTGGCCCCTACTTGTCTCTTTAGCTTCATATACTGCCCACTTTTCACCTTCCCAGTACCTCTGCTTAGAATCCAGAGATACCCAGCTGGTTAGAATAACTCCACCTCCCCCACTGCTTACATGCACATACACACATGCATAAACACACACACACACACACACACACACACACACACACACACAGGCACAGGCACAGAAGAATGCTCTGCTGTTCTGTGATTCTGTGATTTTACACTTGCTGTTCCTTGAAAAGACTTTCTTCCTTCTTCACCTGGTCGAATTCTACTCACCCTTCAGACTGGATTCTAGGATGACTCTGTCCCTTGAGAGCCTTCTTCGAGCCACCCATGGCTGGGTTGGGTATCTCACCTCTTCATTTCCATATAGTTAAGGAATAGATGAGATGTTTTCCATTTCTGAGTCTGTCTACCCTGGCTATTCGGGGAGCTCCTGGGGCCAGGGACTCAGTTTCATAATTTCCACCTCCCTGGGGCATCAGAGAGTATCCAGCATGGATCAGCTGCTGAATTTGTGCAGAACTGAACAGATGAAGCCAGAGTGATCCAGATAAAAAGGGGCAGGTTTTCCTGCAGATATTATAAATGGGACACTCAGGTGTAAGGTGAACTGACAGGCTTATAAACAAATGGGATAAGATAGAAAAAGCCAGGGTTGAGGACTGTAGTACGGCATGGGAGTAGTGACACAATAAATAATGGGATCTGAAGAATGGATTGGCAGCTTTGACATTCTTTACTTTCTGCCTGAGTCCAAAGGCAAAAAACATAGCTTCCACGTACTAGAAGTTCACAATGCAGTTGGCAGTGCAATATTAAAGAAAATGAAATAATTCAAAAACCATGAAGAAAAAAAACACATTATCAAATGGGTTATATGGGACAGAGTAAATTTGGAAGAGAGGATGATCAACAGAAGCTAGAATAGTTTAAAAAAAAGAAGCCTCTGGTAGTGGTATTAGGGAAAGAATACCAAAAGTATCATGAAATTTATAACTTAATTTTTTTACTTAAAAACCTTTTTAACTGGTGTATCATACCCCCCAAATTACAAATAAGTGCACAGCTCAATAAATTTTCACAAACAGAACACATTTCTGTAATTAATACTCAGATTAAGCAACAGAATATCATCAACATCTCAGAAGCCCCCTTGTGTCCCCTTTCAGTCACCACCTACTTTCAAGGGAAACTACTACCCTGACGCCTAATAGCAGAGGTTAGCTTTGCCTATCAGTGAACTTTACCTACATAAAATGATACAATGTGTACTCTTTTGTGTCTCTTTTCTTTTGCTCTTCATTATATTTTGAAGTCCATCCAAGTTGTTATGTTTATTAAGAAGTTGTTATGTTTAGAAGTTATGTTGTTATGCTTAGAAGTATTTTGTTCATCCTCATTACTGTTTAGGATACCATTGTATAAATACACCACATTTATTTTTTCATTCTTCAATTGATGGAAATCTGGGTGGTTTCCAGTTTTTAGCTGCTTTCTAACACAAGTTTTTTGAGAGACATGTATGAATATCTGTTAAGTACATACCTAAAGAATAAAATTATTGGGTCATAAATTATATATATGTTCAGCTTTCATAGATAATGCCAAACTATTTTCCAAAGTGCTTGGACCATTTTATACTCCCACCTGCAGTGTATAGAACCCCAAACACTCCACATCTTTAATTCTTTGCCTCATCAGTTTCTTTCATGTTAGTCATTCTGTTGGGTGTGTAGGGTACCTCTCTCTGGTTTTAATTTGTATTTCCTTAGTGACTAATGAAATTGAGTACCTTTCCACAAATTTATTGACTATTTCTATATCCCTTTTGGTTAAAATATTTAACCCTTTTTGGGGTTGGGGGTTGTCTGCACATTCTTTTGCACATTGATATATAGGATATATACATATAGGAACATATATATATATTTTAAGTTTTATTATTATTATTTATTTATTTTTATAAATTTATTTTATTTATTTTTGGCTGCATTGGGTCTTCATTGCTGCTCACGGTCTTTCTCTAGTTGTGGCGAGCAGGGGCTACTCTTTATTGCGGTGCGTGGGCTTCTCATTGCTGTGGCTTCTCTTGTTGTGGAGCATGGGGTCTAGGCACGTGGGCTTCAGTAGTTGCAGCATGCAGGCTCAGTAGTTGTGGCTCATGGGCTTAGCTGCTCTCTGGCATGTGGGATCTTTCTGGACCAGGGATTGAACCCATGTTCCCTGCATTGCCAGGTGGATTCTCAACCACTGTGCCACCAGGGAAGCCATATATTCTTTATATATGTTGGGTATATGTCCTCTGTCAGATAGATGAATTACAACCTGTCTTGCCTTTTTATTCTCTCAAAAGTGTTTTTAGGGGCTTCCCTGGTGGCGCAGTGGTTGAGAGTCCGCCTGCCGATGCAGGGGACATGGGTTCATGCCCCGGTCCGGGAAGATCCCACATGCCACGGAGCGGCTAGGCCCGTGAGCCATGGCCGCTGAGCCTGTGTGTCCGGAGCCTGTGCTCCGCAACGGGAGAGGCCACAACAGTGGGAGGCCCGCGTACCGCAAAAAAAAAAAAAAAAATAGTGTTTTTAATGAACAAAATAAACCCCCATAATTTCTAATTCTCCCTTATATCTTTGGATTCTTGCTGCTTTCTAGTTCATAGACTCAGTGAATGAGAAGAAAGGATTTCTATTAGGTATAGAAAGCTTGAAAACAATAATAGAAGGAAACTTAGAGATTGCCTGATTCAAATCCCTTGGTTTTTCTCTTGGGAATCTACAGGCCAGAGAAGATGGGTAACTTGCTCTGAGTCATTGACTATGTTAACAGAATTAGGGCCCGGGGCTCTTGTCTCCTAGTCCAGTGTTCTTACATGGCACGTTCACTCTTTCATTCGACTGGTGGGAACAAAGTGAGTGTCTATGGCAAGTGACAGCACAGTTGTTAAGCTGCATCTACATCGGTGAGAGTTTCATCAGCCCCAGGGCCAGAAGACAAAAAGAGCAGACCCTTCTGGACCCAGCTTCCTCTACACCCTTAACAGGAGCTGCACTACATTTAGAAAACTGTTGATATGTATTGCTAAGCCCTGCTAGGCTGTGTGCAGCCTGATAGCTATATCTCCATTCTAAAAATTAGTTAAGTTATTTACATTGGCAAAATGCTTGGGACAATAAAGAGAGATGGCAGGCTTAACTCTACCACAGTTTTACTCTAGTAAGTAATTGTGCTCTAGCCCAAACCCTGATTACCCAGAGTGGTTAGGAAATTATAAGGTCAAAGCAACAATTCATCTCATCTTAAGGAGCCGATGAAACAGCTTGTCAAGGCCACATCCCTCAGTGGCCAAAGCCAAGTGTACCTGTTGAGTCAGCACTCGGCCCTTGGGAAGGGACAGGAGGACAGCCTGGCTTCTGATGCTGGTGGAGTCCTACAGAAACACTGCACCTCTCTCAAGTGGAGTGGATGTTAGCAGGGACCTCAATGACCATGTGCTCTACTCGTAATCCTGGCACCCTCTGGGGAAATTTGACCCCTCCTTCACCAGTCAGATTAAGCTTAAAGCAACAACAACAGCCTAGTTTGATTAAGATTTCACTCCAAGTTCTCATCAGCATTATTTATTTACATATATACAAGAAGTCAGAAGGATACACCCACGTGTATCTCTGGATGGTGTTGCTATGGATACTTTCTATTTTTTCAGTCTGAAATTTCTAATTCTTCTACTAGGTTGAACCATAGGAAAATATGCTGGCTTTATAAGTCAAAACTGGCTGAATAGTAGCAATTTTTTTTTTTTTCGGTATGCTGGCCTCTCACTGCCGTGGCCTCTCCCGTTGTGGAGCACAGGCTCCGGACGCGCATGCTCAGTGGCCATGGCTCACGGGCCCAGCCGCTCCGCGGCATGTGGGATCTTCCCAAACCAGGGCACGAACCCCTGTCCCCTGAATCAGCAGGCAGACTCTCAACCACTACGCCACCAGGGAAGCCCAATACTAGCAATTTCAAGTGGTTTGACCTTATGTAACAAGCAAGTATTACTGTGGCATTTTAAAAATAAAAAAGGTTTTTATTATTTATTTATTTCTATGTTAGAATAAAAATAATGGTAATATCTACCACTTTTCTTTTTATTGCTAAACTCTCCACTGCACCCCCAGCTTACTGTTTAATCTGCCTAACAGTGCTATAAAGGGGGGCTATTATGAAACCTATTTTATAGATGAAAAAACTGGGGCTCAGAGAGGCCCAGTGAACCAATTACTCCACTAGCAAGGGCAGGGCTGTGAATTAGAGCTCAAAGCCCTTGCTGTTAATCATTACCCCATCCAGCGTGATTCTGTACCCTCTGATTTCAACGGAAACTTTAAGTCAGAAAGTAAAGGCAAACCTCCTAAGGGAGAGACCCGGCGTTTGTGGGCAGGGCTATATCTTATTCATGTGGGATTGTGCTATGTTCCCAGAGTAGATACCCAGAAAGGATTTGCTCAGCAAATACCATAGTTAGGGCTTCAAAAAGCAAAGGAAGAGAAACAAAGGGAGAGGCACATGTCCCTGTCTTTAGCTTTGCCAGTATGTTCCCTGGCTCATAAGGAACACACGGGCCTCCTAACTCCCCATCTCCCACCTCTGTCCCCACTGCTTTCCCAAGGACTCCAACACTCACCGGAATCAAAACAAAGGGTGCGTGTTAACCGTGGGCCAGCAGAGGGAGAACCAACACTAGACTCTTCCAAGGTTGAGCATAAACCTCTTCCCCCTAGAAAACAGAAATCTCTGTTTAAGCTGCCCAGCCTTTTTTCTTGAACATTTCCTGGCACTGTGTAAGTTTCTGGAGACAGTGTGTTACTTTCATGATAAAGGCAGCTGTTATTTATTGAGTACTTACTGTGAGCTGGGATCATTGTTAAGATACTTTACAACCAACCAGTATTTAAAATTCGATCTAGCTGACATCAGAGATCAAATGTTTTACCTCAGACCTGCACCCACGGTCCTTGGGTTTCAGAGGGACTGTGAATCCCCTCAAAATTGTACCTAATTTGTGTGTGTGTGTATGTGTGCATCTGTCTGTGTGCCTGTGTGTATATGTGTGTATATAGGCTTATGTGATTTTATTTTATTTTTTTTCTGAGGAGAGAGGCCTTAACCGTCATGAGAGTCTCAAAGAGGTGAAAGACCCAATAAGATTTAGGGTCCATCTTAGGAAGAGAGGGTTAAGAAAAAGCTGCCTTGCTGACATGAGAGAGATGTGAAACCATTCCTTGTTCTTAAGCCTCTGGCACTACGACTGAATGGGATGGGGTTCAAGCAAGAGTGTAACAGTCAAGAACATTGATCAATGAAGGATGAATTACAAACTCTTAAATCTGTGTTATCTAAGCCATGTTGGAATAGAATGAAACACCCTGTACTGGCGAGATAGTGAAACCAGTTTTAATCAGAGGAAGCTCCTAGAACACAGTGTGAGTGGGCATGGGGGAAGGACAGACAAGACAATGTATGTGTTTGTTTCAGAAACAGAACAGAGTAGGGAAGTGGGGAAAAATTTCAAGGTTATTCCAGGAGCATAATCTATTCCTCTTGGATAACGCTTTACAGTTTACAAAGTTCCTTCAAATACATGCATGCCAGAGGTCCTCAAAACTGTTCTGTGGGGTCAACAAGATGGACTACCAAACTGTTTCTAATTTGTGACCAAATAAAAGTAACCGTTGGGCACCATGTTGCTTTCAAACTCAAGCTTTCAAATGTTGTAGTGTGTTGGAGGGGCATAGCTTAGTGATGAAGAGCTTGGGCTCTGGAATGGACTGCCTGTCCCCATCCCATCCACCTGGAGAGGCAATGCAGGCATCAGGAAGTACTACCTGTAAGATGGTTAATGCCCCAGGAATAACCCTCAGGAAGGGGAAGGAGAAGCAATTGTGAATAACTACTCCAGGTGTCTTGCCCCTTGGTGATAAAATTCTGAGGTGAAATGCATGGTTTCTCAGAAGGTTCTGGGCAGGACTGAGCCTCCGGTGGCCCACAGTGGTAGCTGTGTCAACACCCTCCATCAGCTTTCCTTCCTTCCCTGTCTCTCCTCCCCAGTCTCTCTGGGATGGCCTCTGAGCTTGAATCTTCCTAGCGAAGCAAATGCCCAGACAGTTCAAATATGCAATAAACTTCTGGGGAGAGATGCCTCTGTTGGAGCGGGAGTGGCCAGGGAGTCTCTGGGTGGAAATGCAGACCTGCCCCTGGGAAGGAGAGGGGAAGGAAGGAGGGCTGGCTAGGAAGATTCTGGGTCTGCAGTGCAGCATAAGACAGCTCTGACCAGGTGGCTGGGGAGTCCATGAGCCAAAGTCACTCGGCTGAAAAGTCCCAGGCCACATAGGCATGGGTCTTTGTAGGAAGCCACTGTGTTCAACCTCTAGCTGGTGAGAAGTGTGACGTCACCACTGACGCGGAGGCTGATCCAGAAGGGCAGGGCCTGGGTCTTCCAATCAGTCAAGCGCTCCACCAGAGGGGATCGGAGTGGTCCTTTTCATATGCATCCTTATTTCTGGGTCTTATCCTGTAGACTCACACAGAGACATAGCTCACTAATTCATTGATGCATGGATGAATGAAAATAGAGTTTAGGGTCAACACCCACAGAAAGAAAATGAATAACTCCCATGCAGGGCCCCTTCCAGTAGCTGTGAACTTACCCTTCCAAAGAGCCAGACCCTTACCACATCACATGGGAGCCTTGAGGAAAAGACCAAAACGAAGGCAGAACCGAGCAGAAACTGGAGAGGCTGACTTGGCTGAGTGACTTGTATCCCTGGGGGCAGTAGCAAGCAGTGGAGAGAGGTCCTTTACAGGAACCAGGAAGGCAGGCTCTGCTGCTAGCTCAGCCAGTGATCAGGCCCTTGACCTCTGTGCCGGTGAAATTAGGATTGACTATTTGGCCAGGTTAGGACCACAGAAAGTGAAAATCCAGCTCCAGTTGAGGAGTGGGACTCTGGCAACCTGCCAGGGAGTGGCAAAACCATGGATCCAATTTTCATGCATGGCCGGTTACAATAAAGTGCCCAGGGAAGGTGAGGTGTGGGGAACTCGTGGAAGCTGCCATAGAACCTGGAATAAAAATTTCTAAGACTGTGTGAGTGAGTGGTTGCTTCTACTGGAAAGGGATAGCTTAAAGAAAGACAAGACAGTCATCCCTAAGTACACAAGGGCGATTGGTACTAAGACCCCCTGGGATACCAAAATCCTAGGATGCTCAAGTCGCTTACATAAAATGGTGTAGTATTTGCCTATGACCTCTGGACAGCCTCCTGTATACGTTCAGTCATCTCTAGATTACTTATAATACTTAATACAATGTAAATGCTATGTAAATAGTTGTAAATACAATGCAAATAGTATATAAATAGTTGCCAGTGGGTGTGCAGCAAATACAAGCTTTGCTTTTTCTAACTTTCTGGAATTTTTTTCATTTTTCCAATTATTATTATTATTATTTTTTTTTTTGCAGTACGCGGGCCTCTCACTGTTGCAGCCTCTCCTGTTGCGGAGCACAGGCTCCGGACACGCAGGCTCAGAGGCCATGGCTCACGGGCCTAGCCACTCCGCGGCATGTGGGATCTTCCCGGACCGGGGCACGAACCTGTGTCCCCTGCATCGGCAGGTGGGCTCTCAACCACTGCGCCCCCAGGGAAGCCCAGGCCTGGTCTTTCTTAATGGTTAAGGTCAGGCCTGTCTTCTCCAGATCTAAAGGTTTTTGATTACGTACTTCAAGCAGCACTCCAGTAGGCTGCCAGTTATGTTGACTCTAGGAATCCCATGAATAATTAGCCAAAGGTCAACGCAATGAAGACCATTTTGACTGGCATAAAGGTGCTAAGGGTTGGCATGGTTAGCTAGCTTAAGCTCACACATTGTAAGAAGAGAAGGAGGGTGTCTGTCCGCCACCTTTGCCTGTACTTTCCCAACACACATCTCTTCCAGCATCCAATCCAGTGCTGAAGAAAGTTGCTTGATCATGGATGCCGGAGCTGAGTGCCTTCTTCTGAGTAACAAAAATCTGCTTCCTACACACATTTTCAAAAAGATAGAGCAAAGAAATATCACATTCCAAGAAATATAGTCCAGAAAACAAAGGCATAAAACTAACCTCAGTCTATACTGCATCTCTCAAAGAATATTAAAGAAAATGTCATTTATATGTGACCACATATATATTTTAAATTATTTCCTTCCATTCCTCTTGTTCCTAAAACTGTCTAGAGAGCTCATTTTCATCTCCTCCACCACAATCCACACGTGTCCTCCAAATGGTCTTCTCCTTCCTTCTTCTCCCTATTTCTTTTTGCTCCTCTCCGCCACCTACAGTAAATCTTGGCTCTTCCTGGAGTAGATAACTCACTTCTACCTTTCTGCTTCTCCCCACAACTGAACTATAATATAACTCAACTATAAAATAAGGCTGGAGGGAGGGGAAAATTCCCCCTGGGCACTGCCATATTTTCCTGAGTGGAGAATGGGATGGCAAGAAGAGAATGATAATTTGGGCACCTTTTACACATGGCATAAAAGACATTGGTGTTAAACCAAGGGTGAACTTTGTCATGACACTTAACTTCACTGAGCCTTGTCTCATCATTAAAATGGGGATCCCTAAACTTTCCTTTCATTTAGTTTGAATACTAAGTGAGATAATATGTCTGTCAAGTATTTGGCATAGTACTTGGTATGTGGTCAACAGATGGGATCTGTGATGGAAAGTTGAAAACCTCCTTCTAGCCATACTTCACACAAGTGGTGATCGCATGTGTATTCTTTTTCTTCCCAACATTTTATCTAAAGTTTTTTCAAACATTAAAAGTTTTAAAATTACAGTGAATACCTAATGTACCTACCAACATATATTCTACAGTTAACATTTCACTATACTTACTTTATCACCTATCTGTCTGTCCTTCTGTTCATTCATCAGTTCAGGTTGGTTTTGATACATTTCAAAGTGAGTTGCAGACATCAGAACTCTTCACACCAAATACCTTACCATGAGTGTTTTTAAAGACCTTCTGAGAAAAATATTGTAAAATAACATTTTGTCTTTGGTAGGAGTGCTGATAGGTCACCTTTTCTGCCAAAATGTAGGTCAGACTCTCTCACACTTTCCCTAGCTTCAAAGCAGCATTTCACAAAGTGTGTTTCATGGAACCCTAGTGCAGAGCTATATGAAAAAACCCTAATTATCTGTGGTAAAAAAAGTTTCAAAAACTTTGGAGTAAATAAAATTTGCAAAGTTCTCTACTGCAGGACTTCTTAGAGCCTTTGTTAGGCTAATATGATATATTAGGTGTTATATCCAACTTATTTGACCATAGGAGCTCAATTTTCTTCTGAGAAACCTGTAGCAGAATGAGTTCCACAGAATACTCTTGGGGAAAGGATACCTTTACCTAAGTCCTACCCGCTTCCCTTTCTTCCCCATAGTTTACACACATTGCATGATTTCTAGTTATTGGTCCTATCCATTGTTTTCTGGAAAGTTCCTCCAAGTCTCCTAGATCATTTCTGTCTCTAGTTACTATGTTTCTCTCAAATGAGTATGTCTCTGAAACACATTCTCTTTGTTAATAGTGAAATTGCAATTAACTATGGACTACTGCTTGCAATAGAAGTGCTATCATAGCACTTCTGTGTTATTTTATGACTGCATATTTATTTTTCTTCTGACTATGAGACTAACTTTCTTGAAAACAAAGCTTTAGTATCTTGACCCTAAAACCTGGGAGGTATTTAGTAAGTGTTTGGTGAATTCATATATAAGTGAATCCAAGAGAGATCGCTTTGTGCATAAATCTGTCAATATTTAATTAGGATTATTCAGGCCTAAAGGCAATGAGCAACGAGCTCAATTTATTTTTGAAATAAATGCATTAAGAAAAGAGCATAGCACAGGGAACTATATTCAATATCCTGAAATAAACTATAATGGAAAAGAATATAAAAAGAATGTATACATATGTATAACTGAATCACTTTGCTGTACAGCAGAAATTAACACATTGTAAATCAACTATACTTCAATAAAAAAATTAAAAAATAAAAGAACATGACAGTAGCCTTCACAGCAAAATATTGTAATATTCTGTATTGCAATACTCATATTGTAATGATGTTTACAAATTAATAGTATCTGTAAATGAGCAGGCTCAAAGCTCCTCAAATCCCACCACTTCCTAGATACATTCTTAAAATAATCTCACTTGATTATTACTTTATGTTAGTTTTATTGAATATTTATGGGTGAATAAAAAGAAACGAACTGGAGTTATTTGTAGTGAGGTGGATGGACCTAGAGACTGTCATACAGAGTGAAGTAAATCAGGAAGAGAAAAACAAATACCGTATGCTAACACATATATATGGAATCTAAAAAAAAAAAGGTTCTGAAGAACCCAGGGGCAGGACAGGAATAAAGACACAGACATAGAGAATGGACTTGAGGACACAGTGGAGGGGAAGGGTAAGCTGGGATGAAGTGAGAGAGTGGCATAGACATATATACACTACCAAATGAAAAATAGATAGCTGGTGGGAAGCCGCCGCATAGCACAGGGAGATCAGCTCTGTGCTTTGTGACCACCTAGAGGGGTGGGATGGGGGGGTGGGAGGGAGACGGAAGAGGGAAGAGATATGGGGATATATGTGCATGTATAGCTGTTTCGCTTTCTTGTATAGCAGAAATTAGCACACCATTGTAAAACAATTATACTCCAATAAAGATGTTAAAAAAATATTTATGGATGAGATTGACACTGTGTTATTTAGCCCTTATGTGTATATGGCTTGTTTTATCTTCTTGGTTCATTTCTTGAAAACCCTACAATTGGATCGCATATTTGCTTACAGCAACTAAATGGCATGAATTCTCAAGCCAGGACAAACTTGCTTTTATCTCTGTGCTTTACAGCTATATGACCTTGGATATGTTCCTTAAATTAATTAACTTTGATTTCCTATTCTGCAGAAGTTGGGAGAAGGGATTCCTATATTATTGGGCTGTTTTGATGATTAAATAATGAATAAAAAGAATGTGGTAGATAGAATATGCTAAATAAATGTTAGCTCTATTCTTTTCTATTCTCTACATAAACAAGATGTGGTGTCAATGACTCTTCCCTAAACCAATTGGCTTGTTGGATAGAAATCTCTACAGGGGAATTAACATGACTTGCCCTTGATAAGGGGTAGTATTTTCCCAACCAAGAAGGATCTGATATCAGATTGGTTAATCTTTTTCGGGGAGGGGGAAGGGTAAGCTGAGATGAAGTGAGAGAGTGGCATGGACTTATATATACACTACCAAATGTAAAATAGATAGCTAGTGGGAAGCAACCGCATAGCACAGGGAGATCAACTGGGTGCTTTGTGACCACCTAGAGGGGTGGGATAGGGAGGGTGGGAGGGAGACACAAGAGGGAGGAGATATAGGGATATATGTATATGTATAGCTGATTCACTTTGTTATAAAGCAGAAACTAACACACCATTGTAAAGCAATTAGACTCCAATAAAGATGTTTTAAAAAATGAAAAAAAAATGCTTTGACAGAAAAACCCAAAACAGTATAGTAGTAATAAATGTTCAGATGAATCAGAAAATTAAAATTAGCAGAGAACAAGTTAAAATTATGAATATTCTGAGAGATAACTCCTGTTAAGATTTGCTGCATGATCTTCTGGAGTGTTTCTATACATATATGTAATTCTATGTATTTTTTCACAGCCAAAATAGAACTCATGGTATACATATTGTTTGATAACTTGCTTTTTGCAAACACTCACTCTGTGTTATAAACATCTTCCCATCTCCTGCAAACTGTTTATTGCTTGCATATGGATTAGGGGGGATTTTAATATTTGTATGGTGTTGCTTAATTTGATGTTCCAAATTTTCTGTGATATTAATGATGGTGATGATTCTTAATTTAAAAAAAATAAGTGAAAATTCAAAGTTGTCACTGTCTCTTTCCTGCTTGACCCTTCTGTCCATTTGGGGACTCTTACTGGATGAGAATTGTAATGTTCAGAAGAGACCCAATTTGGTACAAACAGAACCAACAGCAGGATGGCTTTTTTGTTTCTAGCTACAGTGATAAAAAGGACACTTAAAGCTTGAGATCTATGTGTGCACTATATTTAAAAATAATGAAAGACATACTCAAACAAGCTTTAAAGAGATATGGACCCAGAAAGTGTATTTCCTAGATTTCAGTTTGAACAAGAACCAGTAAGTCAGGCTGTGAAAAGTATTTAAATTGCTAGCTTTGTTTCAGCTTTTACTTTGCAGGATTTTTTTTTTTTTCTAAGTGACCTGATTTCAAGGCACACTGCTCCCAGTGTGGCCTTCTCTGCCATGACATCCAACACTAACATTGCTATTTCCATGTATATGTACTTCTAGACAGCAAGAGCTGTTGACATACTTCCCTGTGCAAGGACTAAATGGAACAGGATTGAAAAGCTCATCAGATCATTTTATCTTCAACCTTGTTCAGAGTCTGGAACCTTGTCAAGGTGTACGGATTCTGGATGATCTGTCTTCCCTCCTCCCTCTCCAACTCGCCCAACAATCTCTGATCTTCTCTGACCACCTAAGTCCTAGGAGACCAGTTCTCAGAAATGAAAACTCTCTGTGGTATGAGCTCCAGGGGGTGGTATAAATCAGCCTTGTAACCCTCATCAAACTCTGAGGGCACAGCCTGTTGCTTATTTTCAAGAGTTTTCAGCCAACAGGTACTGGTGACAACCCTTAGCCAAACTCAAATGATACTCAAAGTCATTAACCGGGCATTTAGGGTCTTTCATCATGAGGCCCCATCCTTCCATTTCTTTTGTTCATGTATGCCATCTCTGTCCCACTGAACAACTCACTGTGCCAGGCTCTTTTTTTGTTTTCATTGCTTTGTTTCCTGATGATTTCATCTCTGCATGCTGCCCATCCTCCCAGTCCAAAGACCCCACTCTCCTCCTCCTGAAATTCATCCCTCATGACACAATGACACAACTTATTTGTCCATTTAATTCCTATGTCCTTTCATATTTATTTTTCTGAAGACATATTTTTGATTTCTATTTTGCATTACACTATTTCTGTCTATATCTCAGTATACTGTTAGCTTTAAAGCTTCTCAAGGTCCCAAACTGTTTTAATTCATGTTCGTGTCATTTAACACAAACATAGTGCCTCATCCACGGTAGGTACTTCTGGTTCTGCCATTATCAAGCTAGGTATGGATTAGGGAAATACTAGCTGCTTTAGCAAACAGACTCCAAGATATATAATGTATCAAACATAATAGGATGTTACTTCTTGTTATTCACATTCCAAAGCAAGTATTCTTTACCAGTGGGTGGCTGTCCTCCATACAGTGATTCAGGGACCCAAGCTCTTTTAGATTTGTAGTTTCATAACCTTCAGTTCATGGCTTTCAGGTCCAGTCATCTCCATCCTCACCAGCTGAAAGGGGAAACAAGTATGGAGGAGACATGTGGTAGGTTTTCATGAACTGGGCCAAGAAGTGACGAAGATCCCATCCATTTGCATTCTATCATCTAGAACTCAGTCATGTGCTCAAACCATCTACAAGGGCAGCTGGCAAATGTAGTCAATGTGCCCAGAAAGAAAAAAAACAAAAATATGGACTAAATGATCCCTAGGTTCCTTTTACTGCTAACTAAAGGGACATTTGATTCTGCTCGTCAAACTGTCCTAAGTTAGTAAAGAGGAACTGGTGCATTCTAGGGAGAAATATACATATACACATATATGTATATATGTGTGTATGTGTATAAAGAACATTTTCTCCATTAATTCACTTAATCTGAAAATTTGATTCCCCATGCAATTTGATTAATGGAGGTTCTATTGAACTTTGTGGGTGAGACTTAAACCATTAAGTTAGTAGACTACCTAAGGCATGGGGGAGACAGGGAAAAACATGCAAATTAACGTCTGTGACACACTAACACTTGGGTCTCAGTTTCTACCTCTGTAAATGTAAAATGACAGGTTGGCTCTGACACCCTCCAAAGTCCCTGTCAGCTCTAATATCTTATAAATCTAAATGACAGAATAAAACACTAGTTTTCACAGCAATGTATATGCCACAAAGAAACAACTGCATTCTTGTCCAGGCCCACTCTTAGGAGGATGCTTTTTTGGATGAAATAAACTGTTGATCCAAGGTAAGAAGATGGAATTAGGTGAGGCCCAAAGTGTGTGCAATCTCTTATAGGGTAAACTTTCAATTCAGATTTTGATTATTCTTAGAGAAAACAAAAACAAACTGAGGTAGATTCATCCATGCCACTGTCCAATAGCAGAGGAAAAAATACTTATGGTTAAGGTAACTACTTAATTTAGTTGTATCTAAACCAGTGGGAAACTAAAGTTCTCTTTATATTTGTAACATCGATAATAGTGACAATAACATTTACCAAGGGCCTATTATATCTACTTAACACACATTTTTCATTTAATCTTCATAATAACCTACAAAGAAAGGTATTATTTGCCCTACTTTAAAGATGGGAAAACTGAGGGCCAGAATCCACAAGGTCATTCAGTTAGTAAAGAGTAAATCTAGAATTGAACCTCGTATCCTTGTCTCCAGAGGTAGAGGCTTGCCCCCTACAGAAAACTTTGCCTTGTGTGTGGTCAAGGGCATTGTTCAAGTTCTACTTAGCCTTTGAAACTCACCTGTTCTAGGAATCTGGCAGGCAGCCAGCTCTTCAAGCTCTAATCACCTAGACACTGTCTGTGCCACTCACTTGAAATTTATTATATAATACTCTGAATTGCACTGATAGCATCTTTTCACAGAAGGCATTCCCTAAATATTAGTTGATTGACACAAATCTTGCACCAGCTATGTATTAGTCAGTGTCAGCTAACTGCTATAACAAATAATCCCCAAATCTCAGTGACATAAAGCAATAAATTTTATTGCTTGCTCATGTCATAGTCCAATGGAGGTCAGTGGTGGGTCAGGGAGGGAAGGTAAGGATGGAGGTTCTCTGCTCCACACAGTCATTTGGGGATCAATGTCTTCCCTTTACAGATGTCTTTGCCTTCTCCAAGAGCCCTGGAGTCCTCCACTCAATCCTGCCAAGTGATGAAGGAAAAGCAAGAGTATAGAGATGGCCCATGCCCGTTTGAGACCTTTTGGTTGGAGACGAAACATTGCTTCGGAAAGGTCAAGTCATCTAGTAAGGAAAAGGAACAGGTGATCCTAGGCTGGATCCTCTCCAGTCCATCGGCTGGGCTGGCTGGTTGCCTGCTCAGGAGTTGGTCAAATCTCTGCCATGTGACATAATTTTCAACTTTGAATCATTTACATGGATAGCCAAATTTGAATAAAACTGAACACCATCCAAACAAACCAAAAAAAAGCAAACTCTTCATATTTCAGGAAGTCAGTTTCCTCATCTGAAATGGAAATGACAGAGCAGTTGTAAAAATTAGTACACAGGAAGTGCTTAATCAAAGTTTGTTGAGTTTGATTCTCAGCTTTTCATAAGCAGTAGGAAACCTTCATTCATTTCAGTCACATTGAAAGGACTAATCAAGAGATTTTCAGGAGGTCCTAAGTATGGTTGGAAGAAAAGATAAAAAATAGGGGAAGAAGAAGGAGAGACAATGAGACAAAAAGGACAGAAGATGTAGCTAACAAAGGTGTTGGTGGCACCGACTGTTTTCAGTGTGTCTCTCCCAAAGCCTGACCTGAGGTAAGGTTTTGGAGTGACAAGGACCTGTTTCTCAGAATACCCATCATGGGTCACAAACAAGGTGGAGGCAGCAATCATGTTGGTGCTCGTGTCTTCTGCAGGTAATTAGATGAGAGACAAAATTGGGAACATGCATCAGACCTGCAGGAAGACAGTCATACTATTCAATTTTTTTTAATAAGAACAGTAAAACATAGATCGTCATTAATCCTCACCTTCATCAGAAACTGCTCTCACCTAGTTTCCCAAGTGAATCATTCTCTTTGAAGGCAGACCCAACCCACTGCAGACATTCAGGACTCTCTCCCCATCACTCCCAACCTTTCATCTTTCACCACATTTTATCTTCTCAGCATAACGATGCCCTGCTTTGATTCCTTGCAAAGACAAGGTCCTCAAGCCTCCGTCAATTTGCAGACACTGTTCCCTGTGCCTACGAAGGCATAGCATAACAATTATAAGCCACCACACAGTTATCCCTATTCTGCCTACTTTTGGACTTGTTATGTAGTAAAAACAAAACTCTTGATATGTTTAAGCCACTGTTTTTGGTTTTGGATTTCTATTACATGCCACCAAATATAATTGCCTTTGATACAAAACACTAAAAAAAATATAAATTATACATTTATTTTAATTGAATGAGAATGAATTTACTCAATGAGAATGCATTATAGTATATGAATGGTGGTTAGAGGGGGTGTCTCTTAAAAAAATTTTTTTTTTATACAGCAGGTTCTTTTTAGTTACCTATTTTATACATATTAGTGTAAATATGTCAATCCCAATCTTCCAATTCAGCCCACACCAACACACCCTGCTCCGCTTTCCGTCCTTGTTATCCATGCATTTGTTCTCTAAATCTGTGTCCCTATTTCTGCCTTGCAAATCGGTTCATCTGTACCATTTTTCTAGATTCCATATATATGTGTTAATATACGATATAGGTTTTTCTCTTTCTGACCTACTTCACTCTGTATGACAGTCTCTAGGTCCATCCACGTCTCTACAAATGACCCAATTTTGTTCCGTTTTATGGCTGAGAAATATTTCATTGCGTATATGTACCACATCTTCTTTATCCATTCATCTGTCAATGGGAATTTAGGTTGCTTCCATGACAGGGTAAATGCAAATAGTGCTGCAATGAACATTGAGGTGCATGTGTCTTTTTGAATGATTTTCTCTGGGTATATGCCCAGTAGTGGGATTGCTGGGTCATATGGTAAAACTTCTATTTTTAGTTTTTTAAGGAACCTCCATACTGTTCTCCACAGTGGCTGTATCAATTTACATTCCCACGAACAGTGCAAGAGGGTTCCCTTTTCTCCACACCCTCTCCAGCATTTGTTGTTTGTAGATTTTCTGATGATGGCCATTCAAACCAGTGTGAGGTGATACCTCATTGTAGTTTTGATTTGCATTTCTCTAGTAATTAGTGATGTTGAGAAGCTTTTCATGTGCCTCTTGGCCATCTGTATGTCTTCTTTGGAGCAGTGTCTCTTTAGGTCTTCTGCCCATTTTTTGATTGGGTTTTTTGTTTTTTTAATATTGAGCTGCATGAGCTATTTATATATTTTGGAGATGAATCCTTTGTCCACTGATTCGTTTGCAAATATTTTCTCGCATTCTGAGGGTTTTCTTTTCATCTTGTTTACTGTCTTTTCTCCATTGTATATCCTTGCCTCCTTTGTCATAGATTAGTTGACCATAGGTGTGTGGGCTTATCTCTGGGCTTTCTATCCTGTTCCATTGATCTATATTTCTGTTTTTGTGCCAGTAACATATTGTCTTGATTACTGTAGCTTTGTAGTATACCCTGAGGTCAGGGACTCTGATTGCTCCAGCTCTGTTTTCTTCCCTTGAGGCTGCTTTGGCTATTCAGAGTCTTTTGTGTCTCCATACAAATTTCAACATTTTTTGTTCTAGTTCTGTAAAAAATGCCATTGGTAATTTGATAAGGATTGCATTGAATCTGTAGATTGCTTTGGGTGGTACAGCAATTTTCACAATATTGATTCTTCCAATCCAAGAACATGGTATATCTCTCCATTTGTTTGTGCCATATTTGATTTCTTTCATCAGTGTCTTATAGTTTTCTGAGTTCAGGTATTTTACCTCCTTAGATAAGTTTATCCCTAGGTATTTTATTCTTTTTGTTGCAATGGAAAATGGGATTGTTTCCTTAATTTCTCTTTCTGATCTTTCATTGTTAGTGTAGAGGAAAGCAAGGAATTTCTGTGCATTAATTTTGCATCCTGCAACTTTACCAAATTCATTGATTAGCTCCAGTAGTTTTCGGGTGGCATCTTTAGGATCCTCTATGTATAGTATCATGTCATCTGCAAACAGTGACAGTTTTATTTCTTCTTTCCCAATTTGGATCCCTTTTATTCATTTTTCTTTTCTGATTGTTGTGTCTAGGACTTCCAAAACTATGTTGAATAATAGTGGTGAGAGTGGACATCCTTGTCTTGTTCCTGATCTTAGAGGAAATGTTTTCAGTTTTTCACCATTGAGAATGATGTTTGCTGTCGTTTTGTCGTATATGGCCTTTATTATGTTGAGGTAGGTTCCCTCTATGCCCAGTTTCTGGAGAGTTTTTATCATAAACTGGTGTTGAATGTTGTTAAATCTTTTTCTACATCTACTAAGATGATCGTATGGTTTTTCTACTTCAATCTGTTAATATGGTGTATCACATTGATTGATTTGCACAAATTGAAGAAAGCTTGCACCCCTGGATAAATCTCACTTGATCAGGGTGTATGATCCTTTGAATGTGTTGTTGGATTCTGTTTGCTAGTATTTTGTTGAGGATTTTTGCATCTATATTCATCAGTGATATTGGTCTGTAATTTTCTTGTGTTGGAGTATCTGTCTGCTTTTGGTATCAGGGTGATGGTGGTCTCACAGAATGAGTTTGGGCGTGTTACTTCCTCTGAAATTTTTTAGAAGAGTTTGAGAAGAATGGGTGTTAGCTCTTCCCTAAATGTTTGATAGAGTTCACCTGTGAAGCCATCTTGTCCTGGGCTTTTGTTTGTTGGAAGATTTTAAATCACAGTTTCAGTTTCATTACTTGTGATTGGTCCGTTCATATTTTCTATTTCTTCCTGGTTCAGTCTTGGAAGGTTATATCTTTCTAAGAATTTGTCCATTTCTTCCACGTTGTCCATTTTATTGGCATAGAATCACTTGTAGTAGTCTCTTATGATGCATTGTATTTCTGTGGTGTCCACTGTAACTTCTCTTTTTTCATTTTTTTTTTTTTTTTTTTTGTGGTATGCGGGCCTCCCTCTGCTGCGGCCTCTCCCGTTGCGGAGCGCAGGCTCAGCGGCTATGGCTCACGGGCCCAGCCGCTCCGCGGCATGTGGGATCCTCCCAGACCGGGGCGCGAACCCGGTTCCCCTGCATCGGCAGGCGGACGCGCAACCACTGTGCCACCAGGGAAGCCCCTCTTTTTTCATTTTTAATTTTATTGATTTGAGTCCACTCCCTCTTTTTCTTGTTGAGTCTGGCTTAAGGTTTATCAATTTTGTTTATCTTCTCAAAGAACAAGCTTTTAGTTTTACTGCTCTTTGCTATTGTTTTCTTTGTTTCTATTTTATTTATTTCTGCTCTGATCTTTATG
>NC_041220.1:102050099-102057759 GCF_002837175.3 Physeter macrocephalus
TGTTGGATTCTGTTTGCTAGTATTTTGTTGAGGATTTTTGCATCTATATTCATCAGTGATATTGGTCTGTAATTTTCTTGTGTTGGAGTATCTGTCTGCTTTTGGTATCAGGGTGATGGTGGTCTCACAGAATGAGTTTGGGCGTGTTACTTCCTCTGAAATTTTTTAGAAGAGTTTGAGAAGAATGGGTGTTAGCTCTTCCCTAAATGTTTGATAGAGTTCACCTGTGAAGCCATCTTGTCCTGGGCTTTTGTTTGTTGGAAGATTTTAAATCACAGTTTCAGTTTCATTACTTGTGATTGGTCCGTTCATATTTTCTATTTCTTCCTGGTTCAGTCTTGGAAGGTTATATCTTTCTAAGAATTTGTCCATTTCTTCCACGTTGTCCATTTTATTGGCATAGAATCACTTGTAGTAGTCTCTTATGATGCATTGTATTTCTGTGGTGTCCACTGTAACTTCTCTTTTTTCATTTTTTTTTTTTTTTTTTTTTTGTGGTATGCGGGCCTCCCTCTGCTGCGGCCTCTCCCGTTGCGGAGCGCAGGCTCAGCGGCCATGGCTCCCGGGCTTGCCTGTGAAGCCATCTGGTCCTGGGCTTCTGTTTGCTGGAAGATTTTTAATCACAGTTTCAATTTCAGTGCTTGTGATTGTTCTGTTCATATTTTCTATTTCTTCCTGGTTCAGTCTCAGAAGGTTGTACGTTTCTAAGAATTTGTCCTTTTCTTCCAGGTTGTCCATTTCATTGGCATAAGTTGCTTGTAGTACTCTCTTAGGATGCTTTTTATTTCGGCGGTGTCTGTTGTAACTTCTCCTTTTTCATTTTTAATTTTATTGATTTGAGTCCACTCCCTCTTTTTCTTGTTGAGTCTGGCTTAAGGTTTATCAATTTTGTTTATCTTCTCAAAGAACAAGCTTTTAGTTTTACTGCTCTTTGCTATTGTTTTCTTTGTTTCTATTTTATTTATTTCTGCTCTGATCTTTATGATATCTTTCCTTTCACTAACTTTCGGTTTTGTTTGTTCTTCTTTCTCTAGTTCCTTTAAGTGTAAGGTTAGTTTGTTTATTTGATATTTTTCTTGTTTCTTGAGGTAGGATTGTATTGCTATAAACTTCCCTTTTCAAACTACTTTTGCTGCATCCCATAGGTTTTGGGTTATCATGTTTTCATTGTCATTTGTCTTTAGGTATTTTTTAATTTCCTCTTTGATTTCTTCAGTGAGCTCTTGGTTATTTAGTAATGTATTGTTTAGCCTCCATGTGTTTGTGTTTTTTATGTTTTATTTTTTCCCTGTAATTTATTTCTAATCTCATAGTGTTGTGGTCGGAAAAGATGCTTGATATGATTTCAATTTTCTTTGTGTTTTTTATGTTTTATTTTTTTCCCTGTAATTTATTTCTAATCTCATAGCGTTGTGGTCGGAAAAGATGCTTGATATGATTTCAATTTTCTTAAATTTACCAAGGCTTGATTTGTGACACAAGATGTGATCTATCCTGGAGAATGTTCCTGTGTACTTGAGAAGAAAGTGTAATTTGCTGTTTTTAGATGGAATGTGCTATAAATATTAAATCTATCTGGTCTATTGTGTCATTTAAAGCTTTTGATTCCTTATTAATTTTCTGTCTGGATGATCTGTCCATTGCTGTATGTGAGGTGTTAAAGTCCCCCACTATCTTTGTGTTACTGTTGATTTCCTCTTTTAAATGTTACATTTGCCTTAGTATTGAGGTGCTCCTATGTTGGTGGCATATATATTTAGAATTGTTATATCTTCTTCTTGGATTGATCCCTTGATCAATATGTAGTGTCCTTCCTTGTCTCTTGTAACGTTCTTTATTTTAAAGTCTATTTTATCTGATATGAGTATTACTACTCCAGCTCTCTTTTGATTTCCATTTGCATGGAATATCATTTTCCATTCCCTCACTTTCAGTCTGTAGGTGTCTCTAGGTCTGAAGTGGGTCTCTTGTAGACAGCATATATATTGTTCTTGTGTTTGTATCCATTCAGCAAGCTTGTGTCTTTTGGTTGGATACTTAACCCATTCACCTTTAAGGTAATTGTTGATAGAGTATGTTCCTATTACCATTTTATTAATTTTTTTTTTGTTTTTTATTTTTTGTGGTACGTGGTCCTCTCACTGTTGTGGCCTCTCCCCTTGTGGAGCACAGGCTCCGGACACGCAGGCTCAGCAGCCATGGCTCACGGGTCTAGCCACTCCGCAGGATGTGGGATCTTCCCGGACTGGGGCACGAACCCGCGTGCCCTGCATCCGCAGGCGGACTCTCAACCACTGCGCCAACCAGGGAAGCCCTATTAATTGTTTTGCATTTGTTTTTGTAGGTCCTTTTCTTCTCTTGTGTTTCCCACTTAGAGAAGTTCCTTCAGCATTTGCTGTAGAGCTGGTTTGGTGGTGCTGAATTCTCTTAGCTTTTGCTTGTCTGTAAAGCTTTTGTTTTCTGCATCAAAACTGAATGAAATCCTTGCTGGATAGAGTAATCTTACTTGTAGTTTCTTCCCTTTCATCGCTTAAAATATGTAATGCCACTCCCTTCTGGCTTGTAGAGTTTCTGCTGAGAAATCAGCTATTAACCTTCTGGGAGTTCCCTTCTATTTTATTTGTCATTTTTCCCTTGTTGCTTTTAATAATTTTCCTTTGTCTCTCATTTTTGTCAGTGTGATTACTAGGTGTCTCAGCCTTTTTCTCCTTGGGTTTATCCTGTTAGGACTCTCTGCGCCTCCTGGACTTGGGTGGCTATTTCCTTTCCCATGTTAGGGAAGTTTTCGACTATAATCTCTTCAAATATTTTCTCGGGTCCTTTCTCTCTCTTCTCTTTCTGGGACCCTTATAATGTGAATTTTGGTGTATTTAATGTTGTCCCAGAGGTCTCTTAGGCTGCCTTCATTTCTTGTCATTCTTTTTTCTTTATTCTGTTCCATGGCAGTGAATTCCACCATTATGTCTTCCAGGTCACTTATCCATTCTTCTGTCTCAGTTATTCTGCTATTAATTCCTTCTAGTGTATTTTTCATTTCAATTACTGTATTGTTCATCTCTGTTTGTTCTTTAATTCTTCTAGGTGTTTGTTAAACATTTCTTTCATCTTCTCGATCTTTGCCTCCATTATTTTCTGAGGTCCTGGATCATCTTTACTATCATTATTTGAATTCTTTTCCTGGAAGGTTGCCTCTCTCCACTTCATTTAGTTGTATTTATGGGGTTTTTATCTTGTTCCTTCATCTGGTACAGAGTCCTCTGCATTTTCATTTTGTCTATCTTTCTGTGAATGTCGTTTTCATTCCACAGGCTGCAGGATTGTAGTTCTTGCTTCTGTTGTCTGCCCTCTGGTGGATGAGGCTATCTAAGAGGGTTGTGCAAGTTTCCTGATGGGAGGTACTTGTGGTGAGTAGAGCTGGGTGTGGGTTTGGTAGGCAGAGCTCAGTAAAATTTTAATCCACTTGTCTGATGATGGGTGGGGCTGAGTTCCCTCCCTCTTGGTTGTTTGGCCTGAGGCGATCCAGCACTGGATCCTACAGGCTTTTTGGTGGGGCTAATGGTGGACTCTGGGAGGGCTCACACCAAGTAGTACGTCCCAGAACTTCTGCTGCAAGTGACCTTGTGTCCATGGTGAGCCACAGCTGCTCCCTGCCTTTGCAGGAGACCATCCAACACTAGCAGGTAGGTCTGGTTCAGCCTCTTATGGTGTCACTGCTCCTTCCCCTGGGTCCTGATGCACACAATACTTTGTGTGTGCCCTCCAAGAGTGGAGTCTCTGTTTCCCCAGACCTGTTGAAATCCTATAATCAAATCCCGGTAGTCTTCAATGTCTGATAATCTGACAATTTCTCCTCCTGTTACCAGACCCCCAGGTTGGGAAGCGTGACATAGCACTCAGAGCCTTCATTCTAGTGGGTGGCCTTCTGTGGTATAATTGCTCTCCAGTTTGTGATTCACCCACCCAGTGGTTATGGGATTTGATTTTATTGGAATTGCGCTCCTCCTACCATCTCATTGTGGCTTCTCCTGTGTTTTTTTGATGTGGGGTATCTTTTTTGATGAGTTCCAGTGTCTTCCTGGTGATGATTGTTCAGCAGTTAGTTGTGATTCCTGAAGGAATCACAAGAGGGAGTGAGCGCATGTCCTTCTACTCTGCCATCTTGAACCAATCCCCTGGAGGGGGTGTCCCTTGATGTTGGAAGGAGTTGAGTGTTTTCTAGAACTAAAATAATTCAGTTGCAATTACTTGGAGCAAAGAGGTATGTTGCATGTGGATAAAGTGTAGAAATAGGCAGATCAGCAGAATTTTGGAGGCTGGATGCTTTCATCTGCCCCTAGAGTCCCTCTCCAGTCTTCTTCACCCTGTTCTCTGCCTTGGGAAACCAATCTATATGAACTACATCAATATGGAGAGTTTGCATGAGATCAGACGGAAGAGGTGAAGGACATTGGGGTATTTATTACCCAGTTTCCTCCTGGTGGAGTTTCCCTGGTCTGGCTATATGGATGTGTGTCCCTCTACCAAAGCTCACTGGTCTTTTCAAAGTGGCCTCTCTGCATGACTTTCTCCTTCTGGGTTCCAATAGCTGAGGGGTTAATCTGGGATCTGTGGAAAGAGTTCAAAAAGTCTGTAAACTTTAATGGAGAAAATAAAATTACATCTTTATATTCACTAATCTCTGACCAAAATTTACCATTTCCTTCAATTATCAAATTAAGCACCACACCATAATGGCACTGTCAATGCCTGTGGCTACTATCAGGAATATTTCCTATCACTTTACAGAAGGTGCAGATATGCCCAAATAGTTTTATGCTCATCACTATTTTGAAATTGTAGTGATTCTTAGACTACCACCAGATATTTTAAGGTAATGTGCCAATAAAGAAACATTTATATTAATACATTACAAACTTATTTTATTTAAATATTTTATTCATCATATTTTAATAGAATTGGTTTCTTTTGTAACCCTAAGTATTTTATTGAATTCATTTAAAAACTTTATCTTGAGTTGGGGGTCTTTAGGGTCCAGAAGAGAGATAAAAGTTTCAGTCTATGCAGTAATCACTTCCCGTCCTTATTCCATTGAGCCTGGTGGTGGTGACTGCTCCCCTCTCACTAGTGTGGGGGGGCCTGAATTTGTCATTTCTCTACTCCCTGAAACACCATTTAAGTAATCCCTTTATTAAACCCTCCTTAAATTATCCTAAGTTTAGCATGTCATCTCTGTCCTGCTAGGATGCTGACTGATACACCTTGTAAAGGACTTTGGCTTCATAGTCAAGAGTAGCTGTGGGACCTTGGGCAGGTCACTTGACTTCTGTGAGCCTCTGTTTTTCTCATTTGTAAAATGGAGGTAATACCTAACTCACTAACATCAAAACATTCAGGTTATTGTCAGGACAAGTCAATGTAATATGTTTGAATATTAGTTGACACGCTAAAAATATTGCATAAGCCTTGTCATTTACATCTCAGCTTTCTTTCCCTTCCTTCTCTCTGTTCTGCTTGGCCAGCAGTTGGCAGGACCAAAATATATTGCTTCAGCCTGAAGATAGGGGTCATTGCAGAGGACACTAACACTTGTGTTGCTTCTATTGTTAAGGCTTTGCAGCTGAGTCAGGAGAAGTATTGTTTTTAGTCTTTCCCTCTTCAACCAACTCTAGATGAAGTAAGTGCTCATTTAAGAACCCAGACAATATTTCTCAAACAGGGATAATATATAGACATTACTTCCAAGAATATTTTAATATATAGTGATTTCCCTGTGTTGTTCAATTATTTTAATTGCAATATTATTTAAATGTGTACAAATAAATTGGATATATACCCTTATGCTTATAGTTCTTGTATAGCTATTAATAAAAAACAGATTTGCAAATTAAATACAGAAGATGATTAAGATGATAAAGTGAGCATATGCTATAATGTCCTTTTCCTCCTCTAAATATATAGAATAAAATTGCTCATAACAGTGCTGTGAAACAAGAGGGACTATTTTCCATAGACCAGAAATTATAAAGAATTTCTGAAAGGCTTGAGGCAGATGGGATATGAATAATCGATGAAGCTGTAGCCCTAAACCTGCTGTGGGGAGCTTGTTCCCAGTTGGGAGTGGCTTCAGATACTCCGTCTAAATGCTGAGGATTGGATACTGGAGCAGAAGGGAGATCTAGGGAGCTCTTTGTGGTCAGAGTGGTTTCTACCAGAGTAGGAGAGTTCAGATGGCTTGCCCCCTCCCCCTCACGGCTACCATGCACACCTCACACTCGAGGGCAGCAACTGAAAGGTCTGTTCCTAGGTGGGAGCAGTAAGTGGAGGCATTGGACCTAAGAGTTAGAATAGTCCCCTGGGTGGCTGGTGATACTCAAGGGAAATAAGGAGTATTTGTGACTAGAAAACTAGCTACTGACCTCCCAGCTAGCAGTACATCCACCTTTGGTTTATCATCACTGGCAACAGGCAGTATAATCCAGCTCTCAAATAGTCAAGCAATCAAAGATACAGAGACAAGCACAAAACCAAGATTCATGTAACATTTAAGAAAGTCAATCTAACAATTGAGTCAACAAACTCAACCAACATTAGTTGGGAGAACTAAGGAAATCAAATTAATGTAGCAAATACAGAGAGATGAGAAAGGACATTGGATTCAAATAAAGAGACTCAACTAGAGATCTAGGGTATAGAAAGTTGTTGGAATAAAAGGAGAGATTAGCAGATGTACTAAATAGCAGAATGTACAGAACTGAGAAGAGAACTCATAACTGGAAGATCATTGAGAAATTTTCTCAGAAGGCAAAGTAAAATGGCAAAAAAAATACATCAAAGAACAATTAAAAAATAAGACGTTCTAAGAGGGATTCTGGAAGAAAAGACACAGAGAATAGATAGAAAGAGATAGTCAAAAAATAACAAAATAAACATATTCAATTTCAGGAAGACATGAGTTATAAAGGACTACTAGGTATTGGGCAGGAGGAATATAAAATGATCCACATCCAGAAATATTGTAGAAAAAATTTAGACCACCAAAAATAAAGAGGAAATTCAAAAATCTTTCCGACAAGGGGGAAAAAGAGCTTCTCTACAAAAGGATAAGAATCATATTGGCATAAGTCTTCTAGTTCACAACACTGAATGCAAGAAGAAAACATAACAGTATCATCAGCATTCTATACCCAGCCAAACTACTGTTCAATTCAGATGGGAGGACAAAATAGACACATTTCAGTGACTGGAATGTTTTGCCATCCTTAAACGCTAACTGAAACAATTACTAGAAATTGCAGTTGGTAAAATGAATCAAAATAAATCTAAGAAGAAAATATGGGGTAAAAAAGGAAAAGAGAAAACAAAAACAGTAAAATATATTACAAAGAATAAAAATGTTTTGATTATTTAAATATCTGATAAATAAATCGCAGAGCTGGTACTGAAAGCAGATCAAGGAAATGTGGGAATTTAAAATTTGGTTAGGTTTTGTCCTATTTGGGAAGAAATTATAGACACCAATTAACTCTAGATATATATATATATATATTTTTTTTTGTGGTATGCGGGCCTTCCTCTGCTGTGGCCTCTCCCGTTGCGGAGCACAGGCTCCGGACGCGCAGGCCCAGCGGCCATGGCTCACGGGCCCAGCCGCTCCGCGGCA
>NC_041220.1:102057828-102065244 GCF_002837175.3 Physeter macrocephalus
CGGCCATGGCCCACGGGCCCAGCCGCTCCGCGGCATGTGGGATCTTCCCGGACCGGGGCGCGAACCCGGTTCCCCTGCATCGGCAGGCGGACGCGCAACCACTGCGCCACCAGGGAAGCCCCAACTCTAGATATTGATAAACAAACAAACAAACCCTAAGCATAGTTGGGAACTAAGAGCTCCCACGTAGCACAAAGGACTTACCTGAACACTATGCTAAGAGATTTGAGCAAATGTTAGTCCAGTTTCTACCTGCACTAGGCAGTGTCCTTAAGGGTGACCTCTGGGCTGAGTCTTCATTCAAGAAAACACAATGCTACCAAACTGCAGAATGAACATTATCCCAAGCCACACTGACAAACCATTTTCAGTAATTCTCCACTTTCTCCCCTCCTGTAATTTTCCATTTTCCTGTAACCCCCTTTATGTTCTCCTATAGCCCACTTTCGTTCCTTCTCTGTTCTCCCTTGAAAACCTCGGTCACCTTTGTCTTAGTTGCCATTGAGCTCAGTCTGTACTGGAGTCTCTTTCCCCTATGGCAGCCATCTGAATAAAATCTGCCTTGTTGTCTTTAACAAGAGTCCAGCCCTGTTTTTTGGACAGTGTTAAAAGTTTTAGATAGCAATTAGAATGGTAAAAGTAAAATGTATAGTTTCTGAGTCTGAGGAGACCTCAGAGAAGGTCTCTTTCAGGAGGAGACAAATTTAAGCCAAGAGCTGAGGGACAAAAATGGGGCAGACTTTCCAAAACCTGGGGCGGGTGTATTTTCATATAGAGACCACAGCAAATGCAAAGGCCTTGAGTTGGAAAAGTGCTTAGCAATTTGGAGCAACAATAGGAACTAAATGTGACAAAAGTGAAAAGTGGGAGAGTGTGAGATGAGATTAGGGAAGGAGGTGGGGTAGCTAGTAAGTTACTGGGCTGCTTGATTTGGGGGGCACCCCCATTCCTGCCTAGATCTCTGCAATAATTCTGAACGCTTTATAGTTTAGCTGTGTCCTTGTCTATCTCTCTCCCCATGCAAGGAGCTTGAAGAAGGCAAGGACTGTATCTCATGGTATTTCCCCAGCACTTCACAGTTTCCCAGCACTTCACAGTTCCCCAGCCAGTTCACAGTAAGTGCTCAATGAATTGATGTTTGTCAATTCCTGAGCTTTTCTTGTCTCTCTCCTATGAAGTCTATAACTCTGCCAGATTTGAGATTTAAAAGGAGAGAAGAAACTGTCTTATGTTTCTTCACGGAGTCCTGAGACAGTGTAGAAATAAAGGCTACAGCTGCAGGCAAGTCCCTGACAAAAGGTCCAGGCTTTGAGAGGGGGGGAACTCCCCGACACGTTACTTGACTCTGACCCTCTTACTGTCCCCACTCACCCATCACCTTAACACACAGGCAGCTTAGACCTGAGAAGTTGAAAAACAGGATCCTGAGTTTGAAATCCTAAGTATCTTCCTTGTGTATGTGCCTACACATTGCTGGTCATCCCACTGGGGCTGTCCTGCAGAACTGGAAGATTGACACATAAAGCTCTACAGTTTTTCATCAGGATACAATTAGGTGTCACTGGATGGGTAATAGGGGGCCCTTCCACCTAAGAGAGGTTTCTCAGAGGATTCCCTGTTCCCTTTGATAAAGCAAGATGAAATGAACTATTGACCAACTCAGTGAGTTTATATTTTCTTGGAAGAAAGAAACACTAGGAGAAGTGACTTGATCTTTTTCTGGGAGCATTCAGATGGTACTGTTGACTGGGCTCACCTTACAGGGGGGCTGGGGAAATAGCTCTGCCTCCCCCTCCCCACTATCATGGAGCTCATGAACTTATTCTTTGAGAACTGAAGTCTTCCGTGATTTACCATAGAAATAAACAAAGTTGTTATGACTGACATGGCTTTACATCATATAAGATAAAATTTTAATTCTGTAGAGAGAAGTCTTCTGTTCCTTGAGAAAATCTGAAGTGATAGACAGGGATGGTTTAGTCTAATTCTCTCCATATTAGACACAAAAGTTGCATAAACATTGATGTCAGTGATTGCCTCAATCCTATTTCATACTGAAGGTGATGCAAGATTATTAGGAAAAAGGCCTCTTGCTTGGGTGTTTTGAAAATTAAAAAGTTTTTCAGATGATCTTCTATACTCCCATAGTTAAAACCATCACGTTTTAAAAAAAGAACAGAATATATACAATTTCTCTTGAGTTTGGTATATAAGTTTACGTGTTTGAAGAGTGAAGGTGTGAAGGTGGGTTCCAACATGTGTTTTCACTATTTTTGGAAGGTGGTTTTGAGTGGCACTGATTCCTGGAACAAGTTGAGTTTATAAACTTCCTTACTCATCCTCTTAGAAACTGGTTTAGACATGTCCTTCATGAAATCTTTTCTGATTCACCCAAGAAGACTTGATCTTTTTTCTCCTTTGACCCCTCTCCACCAGGAACAAACATTTATTCAGGTGCTTACAACCCTGCATAGTAATTTATGCTTATCTGTACCCCCCATCCCCAGACCCATCCATAAAGAACTTCTCCATGGGCTGCGTAGAATTCTTCCTCTTTGTAACCCTAGTTGTCTGTCAATGTTTGCTTAATAAATGAGATTGAACAGACAGGGCAACACTTCCCAACTGAGGGACTGTTGATCCTCTAGACTTTTATAAAGGCAATAACTAATATTCACTAGCTATTTTAAACGTTAGTTTTTTTTTAACATCTTTATTGAAGTATAATTACTTTACAATGTTGTGTTACTTTCTGCTGTATAAGAAAGTGAATCAGCTATATGTATACAAATATCCCCATATCCCCTCCCTCTTACGCCTCCCTCCCACCCTCCCTATCCCAACCGTCTAGGTGGTCACAAAGCACTGAGCTGATCTCCCTGAGCTCTGCGGCTGCTTCCGACTAGCTATCTATTTTACATTTGGTAGTGTATATATGCCAATGCCACTCTCTCACTTCATCCCAGCTTACCCTTCCCCCTCCCAGTATCCTCAAGTCCATTCTCTACCTCTGCATCTTTATTCCTGTCCTGCCCCTAGGGTCATCAGAAACTGTTTTTTTAGATTCCATATATATGTGTTAGCATACGGTATTGCTTTTTCTCTTTCTGATTACTTCACTCTGTATGACAGATGCGAGGTCCATCCACCTCAGTACAAATAGTTCAATTTTATATCTTTTGATGGCCAAGTAATATGCTGTTGTATATATATGCCACAACTTCTTTATCCATTCATCTGTCGATGGACACTTAGGTTGCCTCCATGTCCTTGCTATTGTAAATAGTGCTTCAATGAACATTGTGGTACATGTCTCTTTTTGAATTATGGTTTTCTTAGGGTATATGCCCAGTAGTGGGATTGCTGCATTGTATGGTAGTTATATTTTTAGGTTTTTAAGGAACTTCCATACTGTTCTCCACAGTGGCTGTATCAAATTACATTCCCACCAACAGTGCAAGAGGGTTCCCTTTCTCCATACCTTCTAGAGCATTTATTGTCTGTAGATTTTTTCATTATGGCAATACTGACTAGTGTGAGGTAATATCTCACTGCGGTTTTGATGTGCATTTCTCTAATGATTAGTGATGTTGAGCATCCTTTCATGTGTTTGTTGGCAATCTGTATGTCTTCTTTGGAGAAGTGTCTGTTTAGGTCTTCCAGACATTTTCGGATTGGATTGTTTGTTTTATTGATATTGAGCTGCATGAGTTGCTTGTATATTTTGGAGATTAATCCTTTGTCAGTTGCTTCATTTGCGAATATTTTCTCTCATTCTGAGGGCTGTCTTTTTGCCTTGTTTATGATTTTCTTTGCTGTGCAAAACCTTTTAAGTTTCATTAAGACCTATTTGTTTATTTTTGTTTTTATTTCCATTTCTCTAGGAGGTGGATCAAAAAGGATCTTGCTGTGATTTATGTCATAGAGTGTTCTGCCTATGTTTTATAGGGTCTGGCCTTATATTTAGGTCTTTAATCCATTTTGAGTTTTTTTTGTTTATGGTGTTAGGGTGTGTTCTAATTTCATTCTTTTACATGTAGCTGTCCAGTTTTCCCAGCACCACTTATTGAAGAGACTGTCTTTTCCCCATTGTATATTCTTGCCTCATTTATCAAAGATAAGGTGACCATATGTGTGTGAGTTTATCTCTGGGCTTTTATCCTGTTGATCAATATTGATTGATCAATCTGTTGATCAATTGATCAATATGTCTATTTTTGTGCCAGTATCATACTGTCTTGATTACTGTAGCTTTGTAGTATAGTCTGAAGTCAGGGACCCTGAATCCTCCAGCTCCATTGTTCTTTCCCAAGATTGCTTTGGCTATTAGGGGTCTTTTGTGTTTCCATACAAATTGTGAAATTTTTTGTTCTAGTTCTGTGAAAAATGTCATTGGTAGTTTGATAGGGATTGCATCGAATCTATAAATTTCTTTGGTTGTATAATCATTTTCTCTTGGTTCTTCCAATCCAAGAACATGGTTTATCTCTCCATCTGTTTGTATCATCTTTAATTTCTTTCATCAGTGTCTTATAGTTATCTGCATACAGATCTTTTGTCTCCTTATGTAGGAGACAAATTAACATTCCTAGGTATTTTATTTTTTTTGTTTCCATGGTAAATGGGAGTGTTTCCTTAATTTCTCTTTCAGATTTATCATCACTAGTGTATAGGAATGCAACAGATTTCTGTGCATTAATTTTGTATCCTGCTACTTCACCAAATTCATTGATTAGCTCTAGTAGTTTTCTGGTAGCATTTTTAGGATTCTCTATGTGTAGTGTCATGTCACCTGCAAACAGTGACAGATTTACTTCTTTTTTTCTGTTTTGGATTTCTTTTGTTTCTTTTTCTTCTCTGATTGCTGTGGCTAAAACTTCCAAAACTATGTTGAATATTAGTGGTGAGAGAGAGAAAACTTGTCTTGTTCCTTATCCTAGAGGAAATGGTTTCAGTTTTAACCATTGTGAATGATGTTGGCTGTGAGTTTGTCATATATGGTCTGTATTATGTTGAGGTAGGTTCCCTCTATGCCCACTTAATGGAGTGTTTTTATCATAAACTCGTGTTGAATTTTTGTCAAAAGCTTTTTCTGCATCTATTGAGATGATCATATGTATTTTCTCTTTCAATTTGTTAATATGGTGTATCACTTTGATTGATTTGCATATATTGAAGAATCCTTGCATTCCTGGGATAAACCCTACTTGGTCATGGTGTATAATTCTTTTAATGTGCTGTTGGATTCTGTTGCTAGTATTTTGTGGAGGATTTTTGCATCTATGTTCAGCAGTGATATTGGCCTGTAGTTTTCTTTTTTTGTGTCATTTTTGTCTGGTTTTGGTATCAGGGTGATGGTGGCCTCGTAGAATGAGTTTGGGAGTGTTCCACCTTCTGCTATATTTTGGAAGAGTTTGAGAAGGATAGGTGTTTTATGGAAGTCACCTGTGAAGCCATCTGTCCTGGGCTTTTGTTTGTTAGAAGATTTTTAATCACAGTATCTATTTCAGTGCTTGTGATTGGTCTGTTCATATTTTCTATTTCTTCCTGGTTCAGTCTTGGAAGATTGTGCTTTTCTAAAAATTTATCCATGTCTTGCATGTTGTCCATTTTATTGGCATATAGTTGCTTGTAGTAGTCTCTCATGAGCCTTTGTATTTCTGCAGTGTCAGATGTTACTTCTTTTTTATTTCTAATTCTGTTGATTTGAGTCTTCTCCTTTTTTCTTGATGAGTCTGGCTAAAGTTTTATCGATTTTTTTATCTTCTGAACGAAACAGCTTTTAGTTTTATTTATCTTTGCTATTGTTTTCTTTGCTTCTATTTCATTTGTTTCTGCTCTGATCTTTATGATTTCTTTCCTTCTACTAATTTTTTTCCTCCCTTCTTTGTCTAATTGCTTTAGGTGTATGGTTGGGCTGTTTATTTGAGAATTTTCTTGTTTTTTGAGGTAGGATAGTATTGCTATAAACTTCCCTCTTAGAACAGCTTTTGCTTCATCCCATAGGTTTTGGGTCATCATGTTTTCACTGTCATTTATTTCTAGGCATTTTTTGGTTTCCTCTTTGCGTTCTTTAGTGATCTCTTGGTTTTTTAGTAGCATATTTTTTAGCTTCCATGTGTTTGTATTTTTTACAGTTTTTTTTCCCTGTAATTGATATCTAGTCTTATAGTGTTGTGGTCAGAAGTGATACTTGATATGATATCAATTTTATTCAATTTACTGAGGCTTGATTTGTGATCCAAGATATGATCTATCCTGGAGAATGTTCCATGAGCACTTGAGAATAAAATGTATTCTGTTGATTTTGGATAGAATGTCCTATAAATATTAGTTAAGTCCATCTGGTCTAATGTGTCATTTAAAGTTTGTGTTTCCTTATTTATTTTCATTTTGGATGATCTGTCCATTGGTGAAATTGGGGTGTTAAAGTGCCCTACTATGATTGTGTTACTGTTGATTTCCCCTTCTATGGATATCTAGTCTTATAGTGTTGTGGTCAGAAGTGATACTTGATATGATATCAATTTTATTCAATTTACTGAGGCTTGATTTGTGATCCAAGATATGATCTATCCTGGAGAATGTTCCATGAGCACTTGAGAATAAAATGTATTCTGTTGATTTTGGATAGAATGTCCTATAAATATTAGTTAAGTCCATCTGGTCTAATGTGTCATTTAAAGTTTGTGTTTCCTTATTTATTTTCATTTTGGATGATCTGTCCATTGGTGAAATTGGGGTGTTAAAGTGCCCTACTATGATTGTGTTACTGTTGATTTCCCCTTCTATGGCTGTTAGCATTAGCCTTATGTATTGAGGTGCTCCTATGTTGGGTGCATAAATATTTACAATTGTTATATCTTCTTCTTGGATTGATCCCTTGAACATTATGTAGTGTCCTTCTTTGGCTCTTGTAATATTCTTTATTTTAAGGTCTATCTTGTCTGATATGAGAATTGCTACTCCAGCTTTCTTTCAATTTCCGTTTGCATGGAATATCTTTTTCCATACCCTCACTTTCAATCTGTATGTGTCCCTAGGTCTGAAGTGGGTCTCTTATAGACAGCATATATATGGGTCTTGTTTTTGTATGCATTCTGTCAGTCTGTGTCTTTTGGTGGGAGCATTTAATCCATTTACATTTAAGGTAATTTTCAATATGTATATTCCTATTACCATTTTCTTAATTGTTTTGGGTTTGTTTTTGTAGGTTTTCCTTCTCTTGTGTTTCCTACCTAGAGGAGTTCCTTTAGCATTTGTTGTAAAGCTTGTTTGGTGGTGCTGAATTCTCTTAACTCTTGCTTGTCTGTAAAGGTTTCAGTTTCTCCATCATTTATCCTGTATGGGACTCTCTGCACTTCTTGGACTTGATTGACTATTTCCTTTCCCATGTTAGGTAAGTTTTCAACTATA